>NC_057784.1:6294297-6419470 GCF_014825855.1 Bombus pyrosoma
AAAATTCCACTTAAATTTCCTAGATAGAGCAGAGATCAAATATCGGAACGTCCACATTTTACAAAAAAACGGCACCTCAAAATTTCCCTCGGAACTTCCCTCAGAACGGAAGGACAATAAAAAGGAATCTTGCGTAGCTTACAATAAAATTCCATTTAAACTTCCCAGATAGAGCAGAGATCAAATATCGGAACGTCCACATTTTACCAAAAAACGGCACCTCAAAACTGCCCTTAAAACAGAAAAGCGATAAAAGGATAGTCTTTGGATACGAAGGAACATATCACAAAGAGAAAATTACTTTGATAAATTTGGTCCAACATGGCTCTAGCTGAATCGTCTTCGTAGCAACTAAAGTAATTCTGAATTTATCATTGAACATCTGTCTAGATCCTGTGGCGAGCATTAAATGTGCATCAGGAGTCGGAGGTTGAAGCGAATTACGGTCGCGGTCGAGAGGATAGAACGATAGTCGGGGGAGAGAGTCGATGAGAAACTGATCGGTATGCCGAACACGCGACGTCTAAACCGGCGATTATCATATTTATGATGTCTTCTCGTTTGGTGGAACGGGGCGAGGCCGCTGGCTTATACACGCGATTTCAACGTCGATCCCTTCGCGTTTTCCGTTGCGGGACGTTTTGCCCGTGATTGAATAATTAAGCCGTGATCGAATTAAATGGAGCCATTAACGGTCTCGTTTTTCGTTCGCGTGTTTGTACGAGAAAATGAGAAAAAAAAAGAAGAAAAAGAGAGCGGGGGAAGGAAAATTCATGGCGCTTCTTTCGGGGCTAATTATCACGCAGATGCACAGTGCGGCATCTGAACGAGGATGCGAAAGAATGCGTATAATGTGCAGTTTCACCGAGAATTGATATCGGGCGATTCGAGGCGAGTTAAAGTTTGTTGATCGAATCTTTGCTAGTATTTTCTCTACGTACCTGCTGCATCGATTGAGGTATCTTGAATATTTATTTCTTTGTCCAATCGCGTTTAAGCGATGTCGTTTAAGCGAATAGTGCCGATGCCGGGATTATGTCCTGCCTCCTTTGTCATTGTTTCAGATATTATGTTGACATTTAGCAAAGAACAGAGATTTTGCGCATCTTTTAAGATGGTTCCTTGGTACAAGCGTGGTCGGAAGTACACTATGCGAGCAAGTCGAATGGATTTTGCTAAAAAAATTGGGAAACATCCGATGTAGCAGTTTATAGCAGAGGAAAATTATATAGCAATGTAATGGAATACGTTCTTTTGACAGAGGGCGGTCAAAATCAGATATCATAGCTGTTATAGCGTGTGATAGTATAACGGGCAAATTTTAAAAGTTCTTTCATTAAAAAAATTTGGTTATAAATGATTAAAATTTTGTTGATTGCCGGTAAACATTATCGATGACGGGAATTTTATTTTCTTTACGAGTAACCATTATCGATGACGGACATTTTATTTTGTTTACCAGTAATCAATATAAATGACGGGATGATTTTTTGCTTGCCGATAACCATTATCAGCGGAAACAAATTTTTCTGGTTATATTCGGCTATCGTCGATTGTTATTAACATTGTCAATAATTAGTACGTATTTATTGACAGCATAAATAATCTGAATTAAAAGGTTACGTATTTTATTAGGCGGAAGGGGGATATGAAAATATATGAAACAAAGAATAGGATAAAAAATTGATATTGTAATACAGTATTAATACAAGTATTAATAAAAATATTGTACTACAATATGTTTCATCCTATTCTTTCTTATTGTCAACGAATTCCAATTATCAGCAATGTTAATATCAGTTGACAATAGTCGATCGTAATCGCAAAAATATTTTTGCTGTCGATATTGGTCGGCGGTAACTGAAAAAATTTTTCGCCATCGATAATGGTTATCGGTAACGACAATAAAATTCCGACCATCGATTATGGTCACTGGTAATTGAAACTAAATTTTCGACATTGGTAAAGATTACTGATAGCCAAAAAAAAAAAAAATGTTAAACATAGATAATGATTATTCGTGAACGTCTCATTTTTCGAAAAATTTCTTTACGATTTATTAATAATTGGCTTCCATTTGAAAAAAAAAAATAATAATTTTCACTCTATGAACCTTTTCTAAACAATGTTTAAAATAACTGTTATTTTGGATCTCTGGTCAAAAGTACAGGATGTTTGCACCAAATTTTTGAAAAATTACCTTCTAAGGAAGCAAAGAAATGTTTGAAATTATTTTTATTGGAAATTAGAACTATACACATTTTTTCTCAAATTTTTCATATTTACAAAATCTATGTTTTTCATATTTATAAATCTATGATGAACGAGTGATTAGATTTTGATGTACAAACAATTTTTACTAATCCTCAATCGATCTTTTAGAGAATTATCGTTTACGTTTTTATTAATTACTTACAGACTGATGATATCATCGAATAATAACATCAAAATGGAAGGACGATTATTTCGATTTTTATCCACTGCTTGCCGCATTGTGCGACGCACGGATACTTCTTTTATGTTACGTTAATTCTCCGTTAATCACGGGCGCGAATCATCGCGGCGATTATCGATTTTTATGTATTCTACTCCGTTAATGAATCAGCTTCGATCAACCGTGAATTATGGCAGTTCTTCACGCTGCTGTGAAAAAGCTTTACGACGTAGTTACAAACTGAAATTTATACCGGCGTTTATAGGAAGTTATTGGCAGATTCTTGCTCCTGATATTGTTTGATAGAGTTTGTGAGTGTTTTAAAGGGTTGAAGTCTTAAATCTGCTCATCGTGATTTGTCTGTTTTATTGACGGAACTATCACTACGAATCGTTGAATCGTCTCTTTTATTGGAAATTGTTGGTAACTTCTGGTTGATAATTTCGTTTGATCCAGTTTGAGAGTGTTTGAGGTGGTCGAAAGTATATCTATTTCATTGCGGCTTATTTGTCATTTAATAATCCTTGCAGGTGTTTGAAAGATTATGGAGGCTTGAAATCATACGTCATTTTCCGGCGATTTATCTCTTTTATCGGCGATGAAATCATTAAATTTTGTCTGAATGCGCGTTCCTCGTATCTCACCGTCTTAGTTTGCCCTAGTTGCATAATCCCTAAGCAAACAGACAGACTGAAGCATAGTATAATGCATTTACGATATATACACATATCACTCAAACTACCAGAAACATTCAAAGTGATATATATGTATATGCAACTAGAACCGAAAGGGTTGAAGGGCTAATCAAACATTTGACTAGCGTAATATTCGAGCGTTTGGATAATAGCTATTCAGATAATGTAGCTATTATGCTATGTTACTTGTTACGTCCAAACAGTTTATGGCTCACTACAAACGCTAGTGACTGGAAAATATCGTCTTGATTTTCACGATTGAGTTCATGTTTCAGCTAAACCGTTATATTAAAAAAAATAATAATAATTTTTAAAATCCGCCAAATAATTTGTCGCAGGAAAAACAACGGTGTATTGTGATTGAAAAAATTGAAGAATGATTGTAGAAAAGAATGTAAAATTATAATGCCAAAACTGTAGAATTTTCACTTTTTTCGACACTGAAATGGGACATTGAATTTTTTCCAAAATTAAGGGCTGCCACGTACAAGATTTTCTAGAGATGGAGCCTGTCGTTTTCACGCATTCGAACCTCATTGATGCGCAAGTTGATAAAAACTTGCTTCTTGGCGCTTACACTGTTTTCCACAGCCACTTTTCGATTGATCGCGTGCCAAGCCGCATCTATCTCACATATTAATGTGTTTTACCGGCATAAATCAGCAAATACCGTTTGAAGAACGGCGATAATATAATCCGCTGCGTATCAGCTTTCCCCTCGGTTTTCCACCTGTCCGTGCTTTTTTATTTTTAATTCACTTGTCGGCGGTAAAAGTGCCATAAACGATTTGATCGATAACTTGAGACTTGTTTCTCTTGTCAGTCCGTTCTCCTGTAAAGACAGCTTCGTTTAAAATTCGAGCCCATCCGATCAATTTTTTGAGCCACTATTTTTGCCTACGATTTTCCTTATTTGCCAGAAAACTTGAAACAATTCGACACCGACAGAGTGTCAGAGCTTCCTGAAAGTACAGACGTTACGTTGGCTGTTTGAAACTCGTGTAACGCAGTGTCGAAACATGACCATGCATGGCTTTGCGCGATGGTTTAGAGTTCTAGAGCTTTGTTAGTACGCGCGAGTTAAACAGAGCGAGAGAGGAAGAGAGAGAGAGAGAGAGAGAGAGAGAGTGGAACTCGCGAGGAAGGCGTGGTAACACGCGAAACGAAGCCGCAAAGTACACTTTGTTTCCACCCCTCTTTCCCTTCTACCCTCTTGTTGGCATAATTAATGCGTCGGTGTGCATCAAACACGCTATTAATGTATTTTCTGAAACATTAATAACTTGGCCCGGTCGCGGAAAGTAACGTAATTGAAATGCATTCACGGCCGGTGATTCCGCGCGTTACGAGGAATAATTAGAACGTAATGGAATTTCTACAGCCGCCGTAGTTCATCAAATCGCATGAAATAACGTAGTTTCGCGTTACTACCGACTTGACGGAACGTTCGTCTCGCGAATCAAGACGTACACAGGCTGACGAAAGTATTCGAACACTCGCAGACACGTTTCACTTGTAAATTATGCTGTTTCATAGGATAAAATCGGAAACTATTTGCGAAATTGTTTCAGGAAATATTAAAAAACTGTTTTATCTCTGATAACTAAACGACATAGTATTTATCGAAATATACGTTGAAAATACCAAAACACCAGACAAATTGACAGGTTATTTTATTTGGTGGTTGAATGGTGAAATAATTGGAAGAAAATTTGTTTTATAATGTTTAGCCCAAAATTTCAGGATCATGTATTTGGTAAACTGAACATTTTTCTAATATTTTATTTAAATGTATATATTATTAGACTATCATTTAGCGATATCTCAGATGCGGGTTTGCACCTCGAGGAATTTTCTTCTTTACCTTGTTAAATGTTCTTTTCTTTGATAAATAGCAGCGCAATGGTATTGTTGCGATAAGATAAATAAGATATCGCTATGTACATTTAAAATTTAATAAGAAATTAATACCATTGTCAATAAATGTGTCTTATACATTCCATTAAAATATAAAAATAAATAAATATAAATAGGCGAGGAACAAATTGGCAAATCGACAATTGATTCCTTAATCAGAAACAAGAAAAGTAACAGTTGTACGCTCGATAGCGAACTAAGCACGCCGCGTGTAAAGTTGACGATAACGAGTTAATTAACGCGTGTGAATTGCGCCTCCATTAATTAACATAATTGACACGCATTAACGAAGGATTCGATTGGCCACGAATGCGTCGCCGCGGTGAGAAGCAGAGAAAATTATTTAACGAGTTGAAGAGCATCAGCTACCACGACAGCAATTAATCCAAGCGAGTTTTCATCTAAACACACGGTCGGAACATTAAGTAGACTGGTAATAAAACGAGTGCTCTCGTCCTAGTTAAAACTGAAATACGCAAAATCCCTATGTGAAATATAATTTCTAGGAAATTTGAATATCGTCTGATGTTCAATTTAGAAAGAATCTACGTCAGAAGGTATGTTGGATATCGTATTAAAAGAGATGAAATTTGTTTTAATACACGTTTGTTAAATACGAAGAAGCGCAGCTGTTCAAAATGTTATCATTTGAAGTTTTTAATGGATTTCGAACTTGCAAAGTATTTACGTTATAAACTATGTTCAAAGTATAAAATTAGTATTTGAAGAGACTCGTGTAAATGTTAGGATAGTTGAATGTTAATTCGTCTTCTCTCATTTACCAACAGGTCGACCGGAAAATAAGAAAATTTAATGTTTCAAAGCAACGTGCTTGCTAAAAGTAACTCACTATGCTAGTCCGATCATGGTTATTCGTTTTCGTCGTTTATTCTTTCGTGTTTCGCGAAACATCCCCTAAAAGATGTAATCGAATGTACGAATTTAGTGGATGACCTAATAACTGTTTAAGAACGATCAGGACGCGTGTCTTTTCCGTGGAATTGCCCGCGACTCGCTCCTCGTTTCTCGTTGTTTCGCTCGTTGCCGACGTTCCACCTTCTCTCCGGCGCCTCTTTCACCGACGAGAATTAAAAATATTTAATTAAAATTAATGAAACACCTACGTCACGCGTGGGAAGGGAGTGGAGCTCGGTAATTGGAGAGGTCTGAACTACGGGGGCTACGCGCCCTTTTGTCCGCAACCCACCACCCCCTACCATCTATGGGGCACCCCTTTCGTGCACCCATTCCTCTTCTACGTGACTGTTTCGCCGTGTAACTCTTTCCTTCGTTTATTTTCTTTTCTTTCTCTCTCTCTCTCTCTCTTCCCCTATTCTTGCTTTTTTCTAGTCCCTTCCCTTTTTGGTAAAAACAGTAGATTTATGGGAAACGACCCATGCTTGTTTCGTTTTGTTTCTTGGTGTGTACTGTGCACGTATCGTGTATGGTAGTTGAAGTTATATAGGGGCGGCTGCGGACACCGAACGTCGGACGTAGATCCTTGGTTTTTAATGACCGAAATGGGATGCACTGATTTTGGCAGTCATCTGCTTGAAACGAGTGTGTCATTGTTCACTGTCAGTGTGTTGATACAGCGACTGACGAAGCATATTTAGGGATAGCTGCGAGGCATATTTTCAATTTCAAGCTGAGTTGCGGGTTTACTTTCTCTTTTTGGTAATTCGCTGCCTTTCATCGGTGTTTATATGGTAATTCTAAAACGTATAATTGTAATTAGTAATTTCACATACTCTCGAAGCTCAGATCTCTCGTCTTAGATAACGGAATAAGATTCATAATCTTAGGTGACAAATGCAAGTCCACAATGTTGGATCATCATGATCTCGGCTGACGGTATGAGATTCATAAGTTTAAGTGACCGATTAAAATTCACGATTTCAGATAACAGAGTAAGAGTCACGATTCCAAATAGAAAATTGAAATTCACGACGTTAGTGGCAAATTAAAGTTCGTTATCTCGGATGACAAATTAAGATTCACGATCTTGATGCCAAGTTAAAATTCCCGATCTCGGATAGCAAATTACAATCCATACTCGTTAGATAACAAATCAAAATTAATAACCTCGCAGATAATGAACTAAAATTCAGGATGTCGGGTGTGGAGGAAAAATTCGCCATGTCGGAGAACGAACTATCAAACGAGAAAATGTAAAACCAATGATACTAATCGCTACTTCAAACCAGTAGCAACTGCATACTTGCAAACTTTTCCACCTTGTACTCTTACAACGACGGGCAGAAAAAACAGTTTACAAAATAAAAAGTATGGGGACATCATACTTTTGCGGGATGTATTTATATTTAATAGGAAGAATGAATAAATGTAATATATTAATTTTTAGTATAAAAATGACCAAAATTCATAGTGTGCCAATTTTGAACTTTCTTTTCTTATCGTATACTCTCTAACTATCCTCGTGCTTCTTGCCAAACCAATTCCTCTCTCCGCCAAATCTCTTGCAAAATCTCAAATAAACAACTAGTTTCCGCATCGCTAAACCATTCCAGACATTCGTTCCCTGTTTAAACTGAAACTTTCAGATCACAAGGATTCGAGCGGCGATATAATCGTTACGCGTAGCTCGATGGCTTTTCCCCGTGTCTCTCCCTTAAAAGCAAGCGGTCGACGCTGCGAGGCGAGCACGAAGCTGTAATTAAACTTCAAACAGTGCGTGCATCAGCGATAGAAGAGAGAGAGAGAGAGAGAGAGAACGATGGTTCGAAAAGGAGAGAAAAGTAGACGAAGAGGGAACAAAAATTTTTTTAATCACGCCGCGTGCATCTCCTATCGACGATCCGCTCAGGGAACTTCATTTTCTTCGGTGGGTCGCGCTCGTCGTTGCCCCGTTGCCGGCAGAAAAACCCAATTTTCCGGCAGTTTTCCACGCGTAGCCGTGCGTCCTCGTCGGATAACTAACCGGTTTACTTCCGATATCGTCGGACATAATAATTACATTTCTGCCATTCGAGGGTTGTTATACAGGGGGTGGACCGTGAACGCAGCTCGAAACTGAATAGCCAATTAAGAGCGCGTCGTCGAATTGATCGGATTATCGTCAGATTTTCGTGCGAAAACTATAGACATATGTACATATACAGGACCAATCATCGATACGCCATGTATGATGATGTTTGAGGCTGTATTGGGGCGTTAGGAAATTGATAGCGCGATGTATGTAGGTTTCTAGTGCGCGTTCAGTTTGCAAGATTGGTAGAAATGCTTTTTTCAAAATGACTTCGCTGAAAGCTGTAGAAATAGGTTGGTTAGATGTTGGTTAATCTACGATGATGTTTACGTGCTGTATTGGGCTGTTTGGATATCGATAGCGTGCTGTATGTAGGTTTGTAGCATATGTTGAGTCGAGGAGAATAATTTTTTGAAACTAGCTTTGTTGAAAATTGTTGGAATAAATTGGTGAGATATCAGTTTGCGTATGATGATGTTGGGGACTGTATTGGGTGTTAGGAAACTGATAGTCTGACGTATGCAGGTTTCTAGTGCACGTTCGGTTGAGGAGATAAGTAGGAACGATTTTTTGAAAGTGGTTTTATTGAAAGTTCTTTGGGAATAGGTTCGTTAGGTAATATTTAAGAATTGCTTTAGAAATTTAAAGCTTCTTTGTTCTATATATTAATAATAAAATATGTTCTACTTACTGTGGTGCACGCTGTGTGTTTTTATGTATCTGGACGTTTCGTTGATTCATGGTAACAATAATCCGACTTGATAAAAATAAGACTGACTGACTCATCTTGGGATAATAGGAATTTTGCAATTCAAGTTGATAACTAATAATCAGAAACATTCTTATGAAATCGGTAGATTATGAATTTAAATTACATTTAAAATTTAAATATCGCTATCTGTATTAACATTCGAAGACTTTCGAACCTGACATTTAACTCAAGAGCTAACAACGAGTCTAGAGACAAAGAGTTTGCCAGATAACGAAGCAGTTTTGTAAAAGTATGGCAATTACAAATGTCAATTTTATTATTCCATGTCGGCTTTGGAAAACCAATTTAATCGCTTCGGAATATTTTATTATATATTTGACACCGGTAGTTTATCTGTCACTTCACATCGTTTTAATTCAATTCACAGCAGTTTCTAACGAACAAGCTAACATCATCAAAGAATAGAGCTACTATTAGAAAAATAAAGAATCTGAGATACATCATTTTGACAAGTTTGATGGCGTTAAATTGGAAAAAGAAAAATCATCAGAACAGTAAATGTAAAGTAAAGGTGGAAGCTGAGAAGAATCATGGCCAAAGAATAGCGCGTTTATCACCTTCTTTCAGGCTCAATCGCTATCGCAACTTAGATGAATAATAGTTAACCAATCCAAGCATATAGGAAGCTGGATCACGGCTATCCTTTCTGTTTCCACAAAATCAGGAGGCAGCCATTAATCATCGAGTTATTACTTCCGATGTGTGTTCTCTCGTCTCTTGATCCTCTTTCTCTCCCTCGTACTCGTTCACTTTCTCATTCACTTACACACACCATCATTCTCTCGTCTCGCTCGTCTGCTTCGCTTTCGCTCTCTCTCTCTATACTAGCACTCTCTCTACTCTCTACACTCTCTCTCTAGCACGCTCGTTTTCTTACTCGCTCGCTTTCTCACCCCCCAGTTTCATCCTTGCACTCGCCTGTTCGCCCGCACACTCATTTTCTGTCTCTCCTGTACACTACCTCTCAAAAGTATTCCAGTGCTTGCATATTTTTGCTAGAGCATAATTTAATGCCGGAACTTTCGATAGCTGAAGTACGAAATTTATGCTAAAAGGAACGAAAACATACATGAAGCGATATATATAGTAAGCGAGAATCAAGCTTTTAATCATACAATTATTATAATAGCATATCATTTAAATTCTCAAAAAGGTTCTTACAACGTGCACAGTATCAATTTCAATTTTCAAGAATGTAACTCAAAGCTAGTCCAAAATGGTACCGTTCTACATTTTGGAGTTTTTCGAATTTCTGTGACAGATTACGAATTGGTCATTTTCATCATTTAGCTAACGCCGACGTTAATTACGAATTTTATATTTATTTGTTAGAAAATTCTGTTCCTTTCCTTGATGGCAATTTATTTGCGTAAGAAAATATTTTTATTTTTATAATATATATGTTCATATTTTTACGAAAACATTTGTTTCACTTGCTATATATCATAATGGATATTTCACATTTTGAATAATTTGTCTTTGCATTTCATTTACATTTTTCATGTTTTTGCGCTTTTGCATTTTCCATCCGCAGTATAATAACACACCTACGAATGTTCCCACTAATTCGTATATTTTAACAAATAAACTGTTTACGCAGATTCAAACACTTACGAACGCATTTAGAGAAACGTAACATAAGCAGCGATTTCATCCACTAAATACTATAATAATTACATAAATATGCGCATTTCATTTAACGCGCATAAACGTGTACATTTAATTCAATGGTACTTTATTTAATATATTTACTTCGCTTAACGTACGTAAATAACTTCATTTAATTTAATATACACAAATAAGCACATCCTCAAACTTTCCATAGATGCATAAATATCCGCGATTTGCTAACCAAAATTTAACAGAACAGCTTCAACTTTGCCGAAAATGTAGAAATATCCTCGGTCTAGCGTTAAAACATCCAGAACTGTATTTCAACGGAACATTTTTGTTAACTAACCAAAAAATGCACAAATATCCACCGTCAGCTAATAAAATTCGACTTACATCCATACGATACTTATGAACGTTACTATATACTCTCTCCCCGTTCGCTTTCCTCCCTTTTTCCCTCTTTCACATTTCCACCCCTCAGTCTCGCGACCCTCGCCTCGTATCTCCGTCCCGCTCTGTCGATATGACGATACGAGGCATCGCGAATTCGTCCGAGGCCTGACCCTTTAAGCCAGACAGGCTTTTCTATGGCCTCCACCTGCAAAGCTGTATTGTAGTTCGCTCCCACCCCCGCCTCCCTTCCCCAACCCGTCCCCCCACCCTGGCGGCTCGTCGCCACCCTCGCAAAAGAGTTTTTTGCCTCGTGCTCTCGCACTCACACGGCCGCGCGATTATTCCTCTCAATACGCGGGTGCACGCGCGAGCTGTGTGCAGACACAGGCGAGACGCGGCAGACACGCGCGTGTACACACGGCCGCGATATCCCATATCGTTCCGCTCGGGCACAGAAACCCAACCCCCCGGCGAGGAGAGGAGTGCTTTCGAAGCTCGCGCCTCTCGGCCAGACTGTCATTTCGATCCCGAAAGAGACTCAGCGGTTCTCAGCGAGTTGAATTCGCCCCACCACCACAGATGAGTTGAAATAAAAAAAAAAAAAAAAAAAGAAAGAAAGAAAGAAAAAGGAGATGGGAAAGAGAGAGGGAAATCGGACGTAGTCTACGGCCTCCTGTGGTATAGTTGGTACGTGGAGAGTAGCTTTTCGTGGGTCGAGAATTAGTTGGACGTGACGTGCAGCGATTCGCCGAAATATCTGAACATTTGCTGTCAAAAATGTTGAATTCGTACCGTATGCCTTGTACAGTATTTCTACATGTTCCGATTTATCCTTTGTAATGAACATTCTACTATATTGATTCGACGCACTAAAGCAAGAAGAGAAAAGTTCAGGTAAAAATATGCCCGACCAGTGACCTTGTTTTCGAGTTACAGCTTATTTTACGATGCCAGACGTTACTTGGATCAACGATTTCCTGGCAAGTGAATTGGTTCTGGTATTTCGCTGACCTTATTTCCTGTCCAGTTCGTTCACCGGATCCCAATCCATTCGGTTATTAGTTATGGGGGCGTTTAAAATTTCCCCTTTATGAAACGTCAGTCGACAGTGCGTGGAAACTCGTCGTCAGCCTGACGACTAGAGTTGCCGACAAATTCGTGTAAGCGATGCATTCACGTTTCTACCGAAGCTCGACCTGGTCACTCACAGCAATTTCTCCGAAGGTAGCTATGCAACTATTGCGACGCAGAACAAGCTGTTACTTGAAAACAAAGGTCATACGGAGATACGTTTACGTAAAATTTTCCTCTTAGTTTAGCGTGGTGAATCAGCTCGTACCGTAATTGCCACGTAATTCAACTCACCCTGTATGAAACATTAAACAATTTTATTACCATTAGCAGTAGCTAAATATCGCATTTTACGTACATTTTCAGATTCGTTTCAAGATTGTCCAATATCGTCGTGATAGTCGAGCTTCTTTACAGCATCAACGAAATTTCACAATGTGAAAACATAATATTATTCGTAAAGGGTTTCCATAACTGTTCGACTACTTCGAGTCTTGGTTCGTCGGAGCAATGATCTTGTTAGGTCGTTTATTACTTTGCTTTTTATCATGTCGAATAATTTGTTTAGAAATTATTTATTCGTATTTTCTTTAAATGGCCAGTCGATTTTGGAATATCGAAAACCTTAGACACATCTTGAACCTAAATGGAGCTTTTTCTTTCATCTAGCAAATAACGAATTCTGTCTGCGCCTGCTTAAGACGAGCATGATCGATTTTTAGCATCACAATTTTCTGTCCGAATGTGATTTAAAAATTATTTCGCGCAAAACTACGACACACCTTTCATAAAACACAATTTCACAAATATCGTTTGTAGCAACTGTTGCTCTATTTTATAAAAGTCGTAGAACGCGGCGCATCAAAGATTTGCTTCTTATCTAATATCGACGAATACCATTTATTTGGCTACCACTTCCTATTTGATATTTACGATTCATACGAGCAACTTTGGAAAATTAGATAAACACCGACTATCGTAATCGCCGCTCGCCTAATCCTTTACCTACATCTTAACGCCTGGATATTTATAGTCCAGCTGGAAGCGATAAATTTCCATTGCTGTCCGCGATCGTTCGATAGATTGCGTTCCACTTCGTCTTCGAAGGATCCAGCAAGTTCGTATGTTCGTTGTAAAATTACGCTCGAAGCACAGCCACGTGGCCCGAGAATATTTTCCCGGAATATTTTCATTTTATCGACGATCTCGCCAAGATGTACAGACGCGTTTCCCGCGTCGTTTTCATTTCCATGAAACGCGAGGATTTTTATCACCCGGTCTGTTATTTTTTATCACGTCGCCCGTACGAAAATTCCGCGGAAATTTCATCGGTCGAATTTTTCATAGCGGTTTGTCGGAGTCGTGGAAATAGCTTGGAACCTCGGAGATCGAACGTGGCTGGCTCGTTTCGAAATTACGGCAATTTCGCTTATCTCGATTCGTTTCGAACGATGCGTGTAACGGCTTTTAACATTCATATTAATTTCGCACACGACATTATTTGCACGCGAAACTTGGCCGCAGCTCTCGTTCTACGGATCGGTCATAAACTGCTGTTTGTTGACTGCGTTTACGCGACCGCTCAACGTTTCGAAACTTTCGCAGAAATAAATTATTACGCGTTCCTGTATTCGATATTCTCGTTCATCCTAATATCGAAGAACCTGCCAAACGTGTAATCTCATTTGTATCAGGGCTCCATTTGTCGTGGTATCTCAGAAAAAGGCGAAAAAGGACGAAAAGTGTTATAATAAAGACACGTTTTTATATTACGCGATTCACCAACGTTTGCTGACATTCTCGTTTAATCGCCATTCGAATTGACACATAAAAATGACACGTATAATACCAACAGCTTCTCGACATATCCTCTAAATTTGACATCCATAGGGAAACAGGATTGCGTGCGGGAAGATCGGAAATGAACGAAAGGATGTGGCAGAGCTAACTGCAGTAATATGATGTGATTGGTTTTTAACACAGTGTATATGATGTACTTGATGGAAATCAGTTCAGAGGCGGCATTTGGCAGGAAGAGATCATCGAATAATAAACATCGTTGTTTCTACATATCGAAAAATGAATAGCGAAATGATACATTCTTCCAAGTCAAATCGAAATCTCTGCTCCCCAAACGTTCCTGTACCTGTGTTGTACCGGAACAAAGCAGTAGAAACTCAATCTTGGACGAGTCGGTCCTAAAGCAACAACCATTTGGTATCTGGTTGTTCGACATCTCGTACCAGCTCGTACGAAGTAAATCGTTGCAACCTTTATTAAGCTACGGAGGTACATGTATTTTGACTTAAACATTCGTTTATGTTAAGTTAAAGAATTATGTTTCTATTTTTATTTGCTACAAGACGCGTGACGTGACAAGACGGATACACAGAACAGAAATAGAGAAAGAACAGGTATTTTGCTTATCAATTTCTTACTAT
Source organism: Bombus pyrosoma (assembly GCF_014825855.1). NCBI lineage: Eukaryota > Metazoa > Arthropoda > Insecta > Hymenoptera > Apidae > Bombus > Bombus pyrosoma. The sequence continues at coordinate 6,308,624 of NC_057784.1, forward strand.
TCGAACAATTTAGGTTTCTGTAAGCTTCCTTGGAGGCTTAATACAAATGTAAAAAAGAAAAATAATAATAAGAAAATATAGAAAAAGAAACCTGAATGATATTGATTGGGTTAAACCGGGGATCCACCAGTTAGCTAAGAATACAGAAATAAGGAAATACATCAATAACATGACGTGAGACATAAAGTATTGTGCGTTATTTCACTAATTAATACTACGCCTAATATTTCTAATTATCCTTACTGTTATTCTCAATATCATTAATTAATATTATTTATTCATAAAGCGGAAGAAACAGATACTTTTAAACTTAGCCTTTCAAGCTCAGCCTAGCTTTATTCTCGGAGCACCCGTTAGAGAATCGACGAGCGTATGCAACGAGTGGGCCCGTTGTAACGCTTCAGCTAGTCCCTCTTGCTTCTCCCGCCCCTCGTTGCTGCCCCGTCGACTTTACCCCTCAAGAGAGAGGGTTGGAGGCGGCAAGAGAAGCAGAACCACGCGGAGAGAGGCAAGGGTGCAGCCGTCGAGGGACGCGGGGCGAAGGGATCGTGCAGACACCCCCGTTTTCCCCTCGCAGACCGCCCACGCCATGATCAATATTACGCCCCAGAGCTACGGCATCCAAACCGACCCCGAGACGGACTTCTTCCTGTTCCAAGCATCCAGACGACCAAAGGGGAAATGCAACTTTCGCGACGAAAGTTCCATCGAAATCGGAAGCCAGAAATTAGGGGAAGGGTGGAACGAGCGGAGGGTGGCTAAACGCGACGAAGCGGTGGCGACCATCGCTGGGAAAAATTTCGGCCAAAAAGTTTTCTGTAGGATAGAGACAAATGGAATGGGTTTCCTTTGTTTCCCTTTCGGATGCTCTTCGCTTTTGCTTCGTTTTGAGGCGAGATTGATGGTTTAGAAAGTGGTGGGTTTAATAGACAGATCCTGTGCGAGTATATTAGAATTAAAAAATTAATTTCAAGCAGAAGATCTGTTTCCTGGACACGTTTTGTTTTTGCCTTGCTTCAGACTAAGATTCGCCTTTTGAGAGCAGTTAGATCTGATAGATAGGTTTAGCGAGGATATATCTGAAAAAATAAATTTCAGTTAGGAAGTCTTCTGTAGGAGAGGGAGATAAATGGAGGAGCTTGTCTTGTTTCCTTTTCGGGACTGCTTTCTTCTTGCTTCGTTTTCAGATGAAACTGACTTTTTGAAGGGGGTTCAGCTTGACAGGTAGCTTTAGTGGAAATATATTTATTCGAGAGAATTGTGTTGATATACGTCGATTTTATTTGGTTCGTTGAAGAGCTGGCTCATCAAGAGGCACGAAAGCTGGATGAAAAGTCGTCGAATCGGAATTAACTATCAAATTTTACAGATACAGCTCCGTCCAGACGGTGTTTACTTTCCCAACAAAGTTTCCATCGAAACGGCCTTTCCTTTCTGCGAGCAAGCCGGCGCGCGAGTTTTCAATTTCCCCTCAACTATGTGGCAACTACAACCGAACTCTATTTTCCAACCGGGAAAAATGGATGAAAGGAAGGGAAGCATTCCCGGTCATCTATTTCGTTTAACTATTTTTCTTCCACCAACCGGATGGTAGATGCAATTACTTGGGCGTGCAGATTTTCCTGATATTATTAGCTATCGGAAGATACCGAGTCCGATGAATTACCATGAAAATTATGCTGCGTGAAAATAAGGAAATGAAAATATAAAAGGACCAACATGTACATCGCGAAGATCGTTTAAATTAAAAAGTTAACGTAATAAATTGTGTAAAGTATTTACGCGATATATCGCAAAATATTAATTACGTGAGATATTAATTTACTTGGTATATTACAGAATATTATGGATAAATATCGTAAAATATTATGCACGAATGTAATACTTGAAATTTACTATCACAGAGTAAACTCGTGCCTTGGCATTCTATTTTCCTAGAAAGTTATTCAATTTTTACCAGAATCTCTTCTAAAAAGAATTGTTATGAAGTGAAGATCGTGCTCGTTTGTATAAAATTGAAGACATCATTGTATAAAAGGAAATATCATCGATAAATCTCAATAAATCTTAGGTTCGTGCGATTGCTCGTAAACTTTCGTTCATTAATCTAAATTTGGCGATACAAGGAAAAGACGGACATGCACTTTCATCTTACGTTAACTTGTTATTGCTATCTGATACTTCTTAGTGGTCGATATTGAGCGAAATAAAAATTCTTTGCAAAGAAATCTGATCGATGTAGTAATAATAATACACCGTTAATAAGCGGTTTATAATTTTTGCTCGAACGAGTCGTATGATGAAGTCTTAATGTCACGGGAAGAAATAGAAAACGCTGGAACGAGACATCGGCGATAAAGCAAACTGTTCGTTTTCACAGAAACTCGTGGGAACGTTTTAAATTTTCACCTGTGAACAAGAAAGGAGTTTAGAAATGGCTGGACCTCGGTTTAATCCGTGGCTGAATGTATCGTCGAAAGTGTGTTGAATAGAAAGGATGGAACATATGGAAGTTCAGAAAAGTGCTCCTACAACGTAATGCCGAACAATCGGTAGGTTTTCGCGAAAGTTTCCAAGGTACTTGTATTTTTCACGATAAAATAGTGTTTCTATATGATAGGAATCGTCGAAAGGAATGTAGTATTACCAGTGGATACGAGTACAGATAAATCAGATATAATATCGTCGAGTAGAAGAAATGAGCAATGGTCATTTATCTTCTGCATTGAAAGCGAAGTATGATGCGAAGAGATACAAGAAACTTAATTACTGCTTTTAACATTTTACATATATCTATAATTCTTCCAGACAGAGTCCACTTTCGCTCACATCGATAGATTTCTCTTGCGTTTGTAGTTGATAATCGTTGTCCATAGAAGCAACGTTGCTTCTGTTGGAAATATCATTATAATATTATAATCATTAATTATTTCCAATGGACAAACCGCGAATCATTATGCGTTTCTAGTAGATAAAATACGAAAAATTTACCACCTATTCTAATTAAATATTTAGGACAGTTTTAGACCCTCGTTCGTGTCTATAAAAATATGAGTTTGCATAAATATCAACGATCTACTAATGAATAATAATCCTAATAGCAAATTTTTATTTCCGAAAAACGAAACAAACCTATCTACCGGTCGAAATTCGATAGACAGTCGTTCGGTTAATCGAAGCGTATGGTACGAAAGGAAACAAAAGGAAGAAACGAGCGCGCGATGGAAAAAGTAGGTAAAAATCGTTCGTTTGAAAATTATTCGCGTGTACATAGATTCTTATTGAGGATTACTTTGTTGTTTGAATGGAAACAGAGCTCGTGACTTGTAAAGAGCAATTTCTGTTGCTGCAGCGAATGGCAACAAGCCATTCGGATGGAAAACCGGTGTTGTTGAAAAAAGATGAGGTTTCCGTGACAAATGGGACCCCATCGATGCACGGTCGTCAGCGTGGAAATTTCTCCGTCGTTTATCACGTGGCGATGGGGCAATTGGTGCGCACGTGACGCGACCATAGACAAACGGGCAAAAAGCTCGTCGATTGATACGGCAAAATTCGGCTGTGTCAATTCTGCGGTAAGCAAAGTAGAAATAGATATGGAACACCGTCAACCCGAGGAATCTGCCTTCTATATATTCTATTTGCTATCATAAACATTCTTGGAAGCTTTAAACCTCTGTGGCTCTAAGTTTCGTCAGCAACATTTTTCTTTCTTGTTAAAATTGTCTAATAAAATTGTCGAATGATATTTTATTTACAGTATCATTGTTAGAATAAAAATAATATCTTGCTTTGACGTATTTGTATCAGGTTAAATTTCGAGAATTTAGAAAAACACCGACTAAAAGTTCTATTAAATTCTATTAATATTGATAAACTTAAAGGTTCAAATTGCAAGTTCATATATCAGCAATCTATTTTTCGTGAAATAACTAAGTAAGAATCATATAGTACAAACTTAATGAACTTCATGATCCTCCTTCTTAAGACGATAGCACAAAATTATGTTCAGCGTATACTACGTGAAAGAAGAAATGAAAATATTGACGATTAGTTATCGATGAATTTTTACAATTCTTTACCTCGTGCCGTTCAGTTCCCCATTTCAATTTTACAAAAATCCTCCAGTAACGACTTCCATTGTCCGAAACTTGTACCTCCGGCAAGCCACGTTACTTATGGGAAGATCCAAAGTTCAGTTAGGATCGCGTGTCAATTGTAATCCGCGGCGAATATATTTCTCTGGAAAATGAACCATATCGCCAAAACACGCGTGAAACTTTGGAACTTTGAACCAAAGTTCCCCGCCCGTTTGCATTGACTAGAAATCCAAAGTAAAACTGACGGCAGTCGCGTCTCGAGACACGAAGGATGCCGGAATACATTCGGAAAGGAAACCGTAAATAATGTCCGCGTTGACGCGAAGTCTCCCGGACCAGGAGAAAAGGGAGCAGGCCGTCTGGTGGCAAAGTGTGGCCCGGTATGCACGCTCCTCTCATAGCCAAGCGACGACAGAAGAAGAGAAAAGGAAGGGTAGCGAAAGAAGAACTCGTAGGGGGGCGGCGAAGAAGAGGCTGGAGCAGAAGTAAAGCGGGGCGAAGAGGCGAGGGTAGAGTACGGAAGGGGACACGGTCGAAGAAAAAGGGGATGGAAAGAGGGAGTCAGAGAACTAGAGGAGTGTCACAATAGCCTGCAGATTGGAGAGGCAGACGGTACAGTCCCTGACCTGGCCGTGTACAGTCCGTTTTCAGGTCTAAGCGAACAGGCATGTGTGAAATAATGCTGCTCCTCTTCCCCTTCCGTCTCTTGGTTCCATCCGGCCCGACCAAACCACGATATTACTACTTGCACAAATACGGATATGCACGATAAACCGAGCTTAATAGGGTGCTGCAATGGAATGAATCGTTTCTGGCTCTCAACCTTGCCGATCTTTGGTTCTACGGCCGAGGGAAAACGAAACGGTGGTGCTAACCATGTTGGTTTTCGTCTAGGTTTCTGGGTTTTCAGATTGGACGAAGAATGTACGCGTGTATGTAGGTGTCATTCCTCGGGATCCAAGGAAAAATTCATTAAGATAGGCATTTGAGTCGTTGAATGTAGTAGTGTGTCAGGTTCCTGGACTACATTTTTTAAATTCTTCGTATTCGACGAAGAGATACATTGAGTTGTGAATCTGAGCTCTCGATAAGACTCTCAGAGCATGTTTCTTCAATTCTTGGCGTTTAAAAGGAAATACAGCGATCTGTGAATTTGAAGTATTGACAAGGTTCTCGGGATAAGATTTTAAATTCTCGAGCTCTAAGAAGATTTACATTGAGCTACGAATTTAAACTTTTGATAAGGCTCGTAGACTATGTTTTTTAAATTCTTCAAGCCCAACAAGAAATACACCGAGCTATGAGATTGAACTTCTGATAAATTCTTGTACTATGTTTTACAAATTGTTGAGATCCAACAAGAAATACATTGAGCTGTGAATTTGAGCTTTTGATAAGGTTCGTAGACTAGGTTTTTTAAATTCTTAAAGTTCGATAAGAAATACGTCGGGCTATGGAACTGAACTCTGAAATTTCTTAGTTTATAATGTTATTGGGCAGCGTTTCTAAAATTCTTGGGATATAACGACAAATACATTGAACTATGAATTCGGATCTTTAAATTTACTAATTTACACGATTCTCAAATAATATAGAAATGCTATATTGATTTCCGAATTCTTGTCTTCGAGTTTACTTGTTTATAAGATTTTTAGTGTACATTTTAAAATCCTTAGTTTATAACATTCCATAATCTTCGACCATATACTTTAGCAGTATAATTTTTCTTGAAAATACAAGCACGTAAATAACATTGATTCATGAAGGATTCTGTTTGTGTTTTACATGTACTTTGAAGAAAAGGAAATTGCAGAAAATTGCGCCAGGGAGTGTAAGGTCGGCCGAGTGTGTGAAGTTTGCAGGGTTAAAAAAGCTTTTAGCCACCAATTCTCTTTACGAAGTTGTTGGTTATAAAATGAAGATTATTACAAAAAGTAAAATGAAATGTACGTTCTTAGTTTAACTCCCGTAAAATTAACCTTTACCACCATGACGCAATAAGACAGCCGCCTAATAGAGAAACTTCCCTCGAGGAACGTAAAGCTGTCAGTGTTTAGCATCATTATTTTAATATTTGCTCCTTCTTGCCCTTTGAATGTATTGAACGAAACTACGTGATATTAAAAGATAAGGATATTTCCTATATGAAATTTTCATAAATTTCTATTCAGAACGAATGAACTAACATTCAAAGGAAAATCGCATACGATAGAATTTTGATATCTATTTTTATAAATTCTGATAAATCTTTAATCTTTAATAAACACATTGTACTTTTCAAACTTGCTACAAAATTTTATTGTATCTGTATCGTGAATCTCGTATTCGCGATAGAAATAATGAAAAAATTGAGAAGATTAGTAGAAGAAAAGGAAGAATTTTTCTGACTTTGTTTGAAATCTGCAATTCATATGAAATAATTATAATCTTCTATTTTTCATATTAAATAATTATGAATTTTTCATACTCTATTTTGCTTCTTCTTGCAATGAACTCTATCAAAATAATTACTGAACGCGTCTTAAAGCGACGATTCAGGAATTCCTCTTCCGACTTATTTAACCGGATCCCAGGAGAACGTCGAAGTTTCATGGTTCACGGATGAGGGGTGCTAAAAGTTCTAATAATCATAAGTTACTTACGTAATTTTAAGGGGCGCGCAATCTCGCGTGTACCTCGTTTGATCGTAACTGCATTCTGATGTTAAGATAAGTTAATTAGATGGAGTCGGTGTAGTGGCGACGTTGGTACAGTTCCGCCAAGTGAATTAAATTGTTTGTCGCCGCGGTTAATTCGTTTACACGGGCATCTGGATGCTCAGCGTGCGTCTGGAATTATACCATTGGAAAATACCGTGATCAAAGATCGTTTATGCTAATCACTTCATTGCTTATTTTCTGATTTCTGAAAAAGTGCCGCAATTCACAAAATGTAATTCTCCTTATTATATTTTGCTTATACCAATTTTTATATTACTATTTCGTTGCTTCATATTATTATCTGATTATTATTTTACACGAATATTTGAAACATTTATCAATGTTGGTTTATTCTGAAGCAGAAATTTGCATTCGATCTTTTACGCTAGAGAATACGTTCTTCTAACGAATTATTTGGTACGTACAGGCATAGACATCGTCCATTCGACAAGAGATAACGTTTGTTCTTGGACAAAGTCCATCGAGAAGAGAAATTCTGTTCGACCATTTTATTTGGAAGTTTCGAATAACGAATGAAAGAACGAATAATATTGTTCATCATTTACAAGTAACGTATGATGTATTTATTAATTCACTGTGATAAAAATAGGCCGATTTGAGTTTTTGGGATGGGATAGGATATTCAAATTTAAAAGCAGCGGGAAAATCAATTCCCATTCGATATTCAATTTCTATTTAATTATTCGTTATAATCGAATCAAACTTACTAATCTTTTATTCATGTATTATTGACAGACTGCGGATTTCTGTGTAAATTAATATTTTAGAGAATATATTTCGAAACGTAGAACCTCGATGGAAAATAGTTTCACTTACCAAATATTATACAAAAGCACTATTTCTATTCTTTATGCGGTTGGATAAAAGTTTAAGATTTGTACACTAATGAATTTCAGTGACTTTCATACCAAAATTTCTTTTTAGGAACGATAATTGTCATCTTTTACGTGCCATATATTACGCTTATTCATTGCTCATATTAAACGTGAATTCATTTTGCAAAGTTATGGTGTCTTTTTATAATCCTTTCTTTATAAACTTTACGTGCATTCTGTTCACTTTTGCACTTTCGAATTTCCTACAAGCGCATGAAAATCGGCAATTTTAGATTACTAGAAATTATTAGAAACTATACCAATTATTAGAAATATAATAACGTTTGTCCAACTCTGTCACAACACATGACACTGTACGAACACCTCACGTTCTCACAACTATTTCTTCCGTGATAAAATCCACTTCTAACAAATTCCAGGTCCATTTTCCCCCGTGATATGTATATATATCTGTAGAGGTATCTGTGCACACTTTTCGCGTGATCTTAATTAAAAATGTTCTATGAAGGTAGCCCGTGAGAACCCACGAAGACGATGGATGGAACGCGAAAGCGTTGAACGAGGTCCGATAGACAAACAAGAATCCATTAATCTGCGACGAAGTGGAATCGCGACGTTAATAACGCTGGCTCTGATCGAAGATCGAAAGTCTTCGCTGTGGAGATAATGCGGAAAGTAGAATTGAAAGTTCGTGATTCTTCATATTTCACCCGGATGGAGTTGGGAAATGACGGAATTACGTAAAACGGTGTCCTGGCGGCGATAAAACGGTGGACCAGACGTAGGGCAGGGGGTGAAAAGCGTCGTGAAATTCAAAGAACAAAGCACACAATTATTGGCCGGTCAGGAAAGTTCTCGTGCAGCTTCCGGTCGAAATCGATTGCCTTTCGCGGGAGAGATAGAGAGAGAGAGAGAGAGAGAGAGAGAGAATTCCACCGAATTATTTATTTAATCGACTGAAAATATTATATCCACGGTTGATGACCTTTCTTAGTTGCTCCCTTCTTGTTATCGACAATTTATGATTCATTTATCCTTCCCATTTTTGCGAATATTTTCAAAGATGTTGTTTTATAATGGGAATTAAGAATAATTACAGTTTATAAATTGTTGTACGTGTATATTTTACAAATTATTTTTCCTATGGAAGAGGAAATTGTTTTAGATAACGAATTGTGGTAACGAAATGAATTGGTAAAATAAATTATAACAAATGGTGGATATAAGGATAATGGTACGTACGTCAAGATATGTTATATTTAAGGAGAAGAATAATCACGAATTATTTGTTATGTAATAGTAAGAATGAACAGTATCAAGATAAGATTAAGAATAATATTAGAATAATATTCGGAGAATTTTAGAATAATATGAAGATATAAGCTACGTTTAATTTATATTCAATTTCGTCGTGCAATAAAAATGTGGACGAAATACAAGTCACAAGACTAGAAGGGGAAATGGACAGTTCTGGCCAGACACTCGACGCGGTCAAACTAAATTTTATAACACCATGTCTCTCTACGTATTCGTACACGAGTATAATTTTACAAATGTAAATCACGAAAATATTTAACAATTCTTTGATTTAGAAAACAATTTTAGAAAATAAATTAACTAATAGCGTCATTTAGGATTTTACCATAAAACGTGAGAAATAAAGATATTCTTTCTCGTGCTTTTCCAACGCACACAGTACAGTACAAGTACGGTACAATAAAATCGTAGCATACCATATCAGTATCATTGATATTATTATTTTTCACGGTAAAAAGACCGGAAATAATCGTGACTAAATTAACATAGCAGAGCCCCCCTCAGAAATCTATCAAAACTTCATCCAATTCATTGCTCCATGCACAGTCGAGCTCTCGCTTTTAATTTCACGTTTAACCGCGCAATCAAATTTTAATCCCCGGACCCGTTCGTCGTCGCGAGCCACGAGGCCAGGCCGCGGACGTCAGTCGGAAGTCCCATAACCGCGGATTAATTTTTAAGAGGGTTTCCTTGGCCGAGTAACGTCGTTCCTCTTATTTCCAATTTGTAATGTCGAGTTTTCCACAAATTTGCCCACGATTACCCGGTCGGCCGGTCCCGGTTAGCCAATTTCGCGATATAATCTGCGAAATCCGTGCAATCTCACTCGTCTCTCTCGAGTTTCTCCATCCTCTTACTCTGGTTTATCACCCACCCCCTACTTGCTCTCCTACTTTCCACCCCCTCCGGATCACGCTAACTTAATGAAGTCCTTATTAACCGCGAGGTTAAAGCCGCCAGACGAGAGAGAGAGAGAGAGAGAGAGAGAAGTCCTCGAAGCCGGCGCTGAATCGATCGATACTTTTAGTTTACAAATTGCCCCCTCCCGCCGCCCCCTTTCGGCCACCGCTCTTTCTCCCTCCAGCGCTCGGCACCACGGAATCTGACGCCCTTTATTTGCCAACGAGAAACATTTATCCCCCTTCGGGTCCGAGTTTTTAAGGAATATTGCGCTTCCTTCCCTCGTCAATTGCCGTCAGAGATCTTTGTTTGATCAAACGCTGCCGGATATTTCTTCGCGAAACGTTCACGGAACTTATGAGAATTTCGCCAGAGCATTCTCGAGCGCTTTTAAACACACCCCACCCCTGCCTATCCTGGAACGTTAACGAAGTTGACCGTCGAGGCTTGGAGATTTTGAGATCTAAATTAGGTCGATGATGGATGTTGATATATGCGGAAATTGTAATTTTCGGATGTTTCAGCGAGTATTATGAATACGTTGAGGCTGCGTTTACACTGGTCCAGTAACATTACAGTCCAATGATTCAATCCAGCATTGGGTTGCAACTGGAATAACGCAAACAATTCTCACGGACTGACTATCCAGTGCTGACTGACGCGTACCATTCTTTTATCCTTTTCTTTCTTTTTTGCGTAAAATCACTGCAACTACAGTTTACCACTTTCAACGGTACAAAAGCGATGAAGGTATCGACCGATTTCCAGTCAAATCACTGGAATATAATCGCTTGATCCAGCGATTAAACAGATGTAAACCCAGCTTGAGGAACTCACGCACTTACGGAACATTCTAACCCTTGGCGGTCGGATGTCGTCAAGGGTGGCGACGCTGAAAATTCGTTTCTGAAGTCGGTAAATATTTATTAACTGAAACTTGCTTCGACTCGTTATGTTTCCTATCCGCTGCTTTACGCCGCTCACAATTCAACAACTTACTCTTGTATCAACCCATTTTGACAATTAACCACGCAGAGAACAAACGCCTTTCAACCCCCTTCGATTCCTACGCACAAACGAGCTAAAGGGTCCGAGGCAGGAAATCCACAAGCGTTTCGGTAGCGATTTTCGGTGGTGGCTCTCGACTGGTGTCTCATTCGCTATAATTGCGTTGCAGGATCGATCAGGCAGGTGTGTGGCAGACGTACGGAGGACGAGCGTAATTTCCCGATTTAGCGTTTTCCTATTATCGTGTTGCGCCCCCCGGCGCAGCCAAACTCTGATCCGCGTCCCGTTAGTCTGATTGCCGGCAGCTCGAGCCGCTTTGTACGTCGATAACACGACGTATAACGTCCCGTGGGCACCGCCATATAAGGGAACATGATCGTCGATCGTGTACACCAGCGTTCGTAAGTCACGGGCCACTTGGTACGCTTACAATAAGCATAAATGGATGTTGTATGTAATACGCTAGACTATGGACTTTTATGCATTCGCAGGAAATTTGGAAGCGCATCATTGCGCAGAATGGATGTAATGGAAAAAATGGCATAAAGAATATTCAAGGTGCTATAATGCTTAGTAGATGAGATAATTTTCTATCGAGGTCTTACCTTTGTTAATTATGTTCCAGGGCAATACGAATTCGCATAAAAATCCCTAATCTAGTAATTGCAAAGTAAATATATAACATAATACATAACATACATATATAACGTAATACATAAAATATATAAAATATGGGAGATATAGCATTCGTTGTATCTTTTTTAGAGGGTGGAACAGTCTTTTATCTGGGTCCCATTTTTTAGTAATTTCCACAGTAATGGGACACGTTCCGCGTTAAATAGAAACCATATGATACACAAAAATGCTAAAAATATTCAATGTACAGCATTCGTTGTAATACTTAGTGGATGGCGCAATTTTTCACTTGGCTTCGATGTTTTTAATCATGTTCGTATGAGTATGAGTATTTACAAGGAAACCTAAATCATATTTCATTATGGACCTACGATAATCTTCTTAAAATATTCATAAAATTCAATCTGCAGAATTTTAAGAATACGTGCTGGCTTTTTTTAAATTTGTTACGTTCAAATATCTATAGCACACTCTCTATATATAATTACCTATATATATATATTGCACCTATGTATTACATATATATTGCAGTCGTCATAGAAATAACGGCGCGTGTCGTCTGTCTCTTTGGTATCGACGATGACACACGTTAGTCGTAATAAGAAACAAAGGGTAAAGGGGTTGGATCGAAAGTAATGGGCCAAGTCACTAGCAACCCTTTTAAGTCACGTGAGTAGAACGGTGCGTGGAGGGCGGTTCCCGAAGGCAAACGACAGGTCGATTTGGGGTTACGAGCTGTGATTGAGATCGGTAGCTAGATAGGAATAGGAGCCAGGGTTTATAGGACTTTAGACGCGTAAGAGGGCTGTTAAACCTGATGTTGATGGAGTGCTTGCTACCCTTATACAGATGTTTCCTATGTTTTATGGGACGTTTGGTAATTTGTTTGTTAAATTACCTTCTCTCTAAAAGGTGTACCTTAAATCGTTTGCATCCTACTCTCGTCTCAATCTTCGTCAATTCTCGTAGAAATTTTGCTAGCTATAGAGAAAACAGCTCACCGATTTCATCGATCTCGTAAGCAACATTGTGATCAGAATCTTCATCGACAACAAGGTGTATAGTATTAATATTATGGCTTAAACCTTTCCAACTAGTAGTATTAATAACAATGTTCTATAAAGTCCTACATAATTGGAATTATATATATTTCTTTATTTATTACCAAACTGAAAACTAATATAAATTCAAGCGAAATTTAACAAATCAGTTTTATTGTTTTAAAATGAACGAGCTTTTATGCACACGTAGAAGTTAAATTACTCGGAATATTCATCTTGGCAACATATGTAGATATATCAGGACCAGTCAAAACGGTCCGGTTTGCACTTTTCTAAACCAAAATTTCCCCTGGAAAGTAGCTGTCGTCGCATCGGACCACGGTTTCTCGTGTTCTCGGTGGTGTTCTCGAATACATCGCAGTGGCATGGTCGACAATAGCTGGTTGCTGTCTGGCACGACCTGTTGGCGGAGCATCAAGCGCGAGGCACTCCAGCGTCCTTAATTGCCGTAGACTCGTTGCTAATTAGTTTACATTACACTCTCCGTATCCTCTAGGTCCTGGCCCGCTCGCTCTCTGTCCTTGTGCCTCCTCCGATATTGCGAGAGGCTCTTTAATGTCCGCGTTGATACACTCGCACGTGTGAACCTCTGTACGTGTCACGTGTTCTTCGCTCTCTACTCTTAGCGAGCCTTTCAACGTCCTTTAGTCTTCTCGATTTTTAACCTTCGCGATAATTAGCTAACGTATTTTATGGTTATCAAATCGTGCTTTTTTTATCAGTATGTGTTTCGTTCCGACGTTTCGGTTCGCTTCTTCGGGGTAAATGCTCTTTAGCGCGTCAAATATTTCGTTTCTCTTTTTCTCTTCTCGTCTTCTTCGTTTGTACTCTCTTTGTTTTCATGATATAGCCAGGATTCTTGACCACCAGCACACTTCTCTTCTTATTCGACGCTACTGTAATTTGTAGCCGTTTAGGGTTCGGCAATGAAGCGAATGTGGTCGAGGTCTGGGTGAGTGGATTTCGTGGTTAGTTGGAACGTTTATGGGATGTGGTTTGCTCTTCTTTTGGATTTCATTGGGATTCTCGTGTTAGGGTGTTAATGAGGTGCTTTGTTTGTATCTTGCATTGTAGTATTCTTTGTTTGTTTAGAGAGTTGCTGGTTTAAATTCTCATGTAGATTGCGGAGGAAAAGGAAAAAGGGTAGATCGAGGAAATCGGTTTTAATGAAATATCAAAGAATTTTCCAGGTTATCTATATCTAAATTGGTCACGATAATTCAATTTCATTATACGGCGACTGTACGGAGAACGTAATGCTATATTACTTATTTCTTCGAAGATAAAGGTGAGCTACGAATGATGAGATCAGAGATCGGAGGTAAAAATAGCATTAAAGGATATCGTTGAAATCAAATTATGAAAAACGCGGAACGATTCAACAGGGATTGCACAGATTACCGTAAGAAGATATTGTTTCTACGAACGAATCTCGGAATTTAATAGCCTTCATTGTATTGTATTGTTGGCAATTTAAAGGAGTCGAGTTGCTTCTAAGGATGAAACTCAAGAAAATGAAATAATTGTTGTTCTTATTAATTTTTAGTATTCTTTAACTCAGCAGTGATATACGATAGAAAAATTCTTACGTTTCGATAACTTATGAATATTGGAAGGTTTCATACATTTTAATGATAGAAATTTCATCCTCCGAAACGAAGTGTAATGTTACACACATATGGCTTTAACGCAGGAGAAATGTTTAAATTGAATTTCGTTTTTCGCATAAACGTGATTACAGATTTTAATGGACGACGAGCAAGTTTTAAAGTTCAGAGGTTACTGTAGTTGACACACATTTCTGTATCAAGGATTTTAGAATTCAATCAAAATGTTATGCACCGTTTACTTGATATTTTCTTCAAGTGGAATGATGTTGTAAATAAAATTGATATTTTTATATCGTATCAATATTTTGATATTTCTTCATGCATTTTTAGATCATGCTGTATCAGGGTTAAATATCAATTTAAATAATCAATTGAATAGAGAAAAATAACAGGGAGACTGGCGTTACATTGTTGACAAATACGGTAGTATTTACTGTTATTAGCAATCCGATACTTTTCATTTACTTTTTATACTTCTACCATGTTTTCAAGAATATTTGAAACTTTTTTATATTTATATAAATACTATTTATATATTCCTCTTATTATATCCGAATTACGTTAAAGGAGCAAATGTATTAGGAAAAAGAAATAGTAGAACAAGTTTAAAATATAATTACATTAAAACAATTACAAGTGTATCATAAAATTTTCATCATAGGTTAACAATATCTAACTATATAATATCTAAAATAGTAGCAATAAAGGAATAGACGTAAGAAGATAATAAAAAGGAAATACAAGATGTGGCAACAATAATGTTTACAGCTTAGTATATGAAAGCTTAATATAAAATGTTAATGTAAAAGTTGATGTAATAATCTCATTATACAAAATTACATATATTAACGAGATTAAAGAAATGGTTTAAAGCTCTTAAGATTAAACGTAGAATTCGATGCAGAAAACTAGTCGATATCGTCCAAATAATTAGAAAAATATCAATTTATTCGTATCTATGATATCAACTTTTTCATACAAGCTTATAGCTGAAAAAGAGAAACATAACTGAAAAACAGATATGTTAAAACATAATATACCAATAATAATACGAGGATTATGTATCAGTCCAAATGATAATTTTAAACAAAACGCATATATAATGTAAATTCCTTCCAGTCCTCGTAATTTACCAGCGATTTAATATTATCACGACCATTTACGTTGGTATTATTCCGTTGTGAAAATCGGCTTGTCACGTACACGCGATTTTCGATAATGAACGTATTTTAACAAGCCATTCGTAGACGACGTTTCCCATTTTCAAAGCATATCAGCGAACACAAAGTAGCCGCTTTTCCGATATGTCCACTCGTGTTCTCCTTATTTTACGGTCGAGGTGAAAAAAATAGAGAAGTTAACGGTTAAAAGTCGTGGACCAGAGCAGCGTGGAAGTTTTAGCAGGTTCAGGGAACGATAGGTACTAGGAATCGGGCATCGATATTCAGGCCCGTGGAAAGCCGACCCAGCGAAAAGTTACGTGCCTTTTTCGTCGCCCGACTCTCTCACCTGTTGCCAGGGAACCACGCTTTCGCGTTTGCCTTGTTTTCCTGACGATCTCACGCTCTTGCTTCCTCCTTTTCTTTCTTATCCCTTCGTTCGGTCGCTCTCCAGGGTATGTCTCGATTTACACCGCCTCTATTCGATACAAGCGCATTTGCAACGGGACCCTATTTCAGCGATTGAAAAAATTTCCTTCAAATTTGTTTCAGAGGATTTTACCTTTAACAAGCGTAGGTAGATGAACGAACGAACCTTTATCAATCTTTTTGTGTTAATCCCGTTTATTCCACTTTGTTTCTACTGAGTGTGATATGGTTTGATTTGTTCTGTTTATTCGCGTATTTTAGTATGTAAAATCTATGGGAAAATAATGAAAGATTTACGATAGGACTGTGCTTTTAACGACTGACAATGAATGGATATTTTTATTACCTAGCAGTTTTATTTGGTTCATTGTGCTCCATTTTGTTTATATCGAGTATGATATATTCTGATTTATTTCCTGTATTTGTGTATTATAGAGCATTAAAATCTGTAGAAAATTGATGCCAGATTTATGTTAGGATCATGCTTTTAACGATTGTAAATGGACGGATATTTTTAATGCTTTTGTTTGGTTCATAAAAAAATGTTCCATCGATAATAATTTATTCCTTTTTATGGTTTAATAGATTGGTAAGTTATACTTGGGATATCGGTACAGTCAAAAATGAACAGGGTAGATAATATTATCTAATATCTTTTGGCCTTTCATGTTGTTTTTATGTTTAGACGTTGATGTGCGTGCTTGAAAAGCAGAAAATCAGGATAAGTATGAGATTTCCATTTCAAAAGTTTTTGCATTTGCGCTATCGGCCAACAAATATTCCCGTTTTCTTTACCCCGCCGGCTTCCCGCCGGAATAATCCGTCAAGGCTACCTTATGTTTGGCAAAAATGCAAAGTAAAGAATCTCTAGAGTACTAGAATGTTTCTCTCATAACTCTGAGAACTTCCTACCTACAGGCTGTTTGTGCATCTTGCATGCCATCCTACGTCTTTGAAAAAGATATGTTCTTTCAGTTAACAAGGGTACTTGCAATTTTTAAAACCGTCTTATCGATAAAAATGATTTAGATTCTGAATTGATTAAAACAGTGATTTTGTGGATCATTGTAGGTATTAATTTTTTTAAAGAAAAGACTTCTAATAGGAGTCAGATAGAATAGATCAAAATTTAAAGAAATGTCAGATTCATCAAATTTCACGTTGAGAGGATTCGGAACTTTTATATCGGTCCACAGTGTCAGAAATAGAAGCTACAGCTAAACTATCAAATAATCTTTTCGATTTTTACGCAGAAGTATGTGCTAAATATTTATAGAGTTTTATCTCAAGGAAACCTGAAACGTTTGTAAACTGTCATTCCAAAGAAATCTGAAATTTTCACGTAATACCTCTACAAAACTTCCCCAGCTTTTAGTCTCCAGTCACCTAAAGCAGCCACAAAATATCATTCTAAAAGGATCTGAAATTTCCACGAGATGTTACTTTATAGAGACAAGGGACGAGTTTGGTATTCCGAAAAATATTATCTCAATCTTGTTTCCCTTTGCAGCGAAGTTTTATCGTGTAGCAGAGAGTCGAACTGTATGCACATCGAAAGGAAGATCACGGTGTTCCTGCGAAGCGTGCGACCTCACCTGTTGCGACCGACCTCCTCTGTTGATCTTAATCGAGATTCCGCTGGCCAAAGTTCACAGGCGTCATAATCTTTCCTTCCTGTCTCTGGTCCCTCGTGCTTTGACAATTCAGCATTAACGTTGCAACATGGATATATTGGTCAGCTTTTTCGAGATAATTTCGGCCAACCTACGTTGCTTTTGCATCTATACACGTTGCATTCAGTCCTGTTTGCTCTATCTTATCCTTATATCTTCCTGCTTGATTGAAAGCCACAACCATGGAAAATGGAAGTGTATTTTTATAGAAAGAATTGCTGCGACACATATTTTATCAATTTTACGTCAGAAATTTAATGGAAGTTTTTTTAATACTATTGTAATATAAATTAACGTAGCACTAAAATGGAATTTGTCGTGGGATATGTTTTAATGTGGTTTTGATGTGACGTCGTATTTCTTTGGCGTATGGCAGAATAAAAAGTGTCTCGGCGTTTTAGTACTTACGTATGCGCAGTGAGATATTTTATCAGCGTACCTTGAAACGTTAAGATAACTCGAAGCAAAGTGGTTCATAATATATCCCATTCTGTTCGTTTTGTCACAGACTAATACACGTTCAAGGGAAGGACAAGCAAAAGCATGTAATTAATTTCTGTGTAACTATAGTCTTCTGCTGTATTAAAATCCTATGCCTTAAAGAAGTCATATAATTTATATAAATAAAATATACTGTAATATGAATACATAATAATAATTGATATCGTGGCGGACAAGAGAAAGTTTGGAATTTATACTTATATATAATAACTACACTCCACTAATAGTAATTTTGTTGTATTAAACATTTTTTACTTTGTCGATAACAGTCATCTATATTATATCTATTTATAATTTAATTGTATTTTATAATGATAAATATTATTTCCGCAACTGTAGAGTTTTCCGTATTATCTATCCTGTAAACATTCTTCCGTTCTCCATTGTTTAATAGAATAATTTATGTCACACAGAAGTATATTGTTTGAAATTTGGCGCGCGATAGACCATCCCTCTAGTTTGGAAATTCGAGTTTCCCTCTCGTCCTTTATCCCGGTTCCGGGATTGGCTATATCGGTCGGCGCACATGATGAAGCCGGATGCGCGAGCAGGATGCGCATGAAGCGCGCGTGTATACGCGCCCGCGAACAGTGTCGCGTCAGCCCCCGGCCCTGTTACACCACGTACCATCATCCAGGTCCAGAACCTATACCTGTTCTTTCTCTCTCTCTCTCTCTCTCTCTTCTCTTTTACCACCGACCGACCGACCGACCTAACCCAATCGACCCATCCACCGACACCACAACCTGGCGAACTTATTCGATTGCCACGTTGTCGAGTCAAAAGTCGATCAATCAGTGTTTCACCGTCGTCGTTGTCGTCGTCGTGGTCGTCGTAGTGGTGGTCTTCTACACGTTCATCGACACGCTGGATTAACCTTCATTGGCAAGTCTAATATCAGTTTTACTTTTCTTAACTTTATTTATTCGCCAGTTCCTTTCGTGCGATGTCTTTTATTTATCGGTACGCCGCCGCTATCGATCGAATCGTGGTGACGCGTTTTACGCGAATAAAGTCGAAAGATCTCAGCTGCCATTGATTTCGAACCGTAGTCACGTGACTAGGATCGAACGAATCCTTCACGCAACGTATCCACGGTATTTTGTTTTGTACATAAATTATTTGATAACGTAGTTTCGGAGACTGACGGCGCAGCTATTCTAAAATTGCGGCTTGCCACGGTAACAGAGGTTAGATTTTTTTTCAAGGTTGACTCGATGGTATAAACAAGTGTTCACGTGTTATGTTTTTGTCGAGATAGGTGATGTGTTGTTAGGCTACGTAATATACACGTGTGCTGTACTGCTTTGTATAGAGGATATCGAGACGAGGAACGTAAATACGAAAGTTATTCTGGAATATTCAATCGTGATTTTGCTCATACGTGACATTTGTAAGAATTATTTAACGAATAACGATATCCAATTTTATTTTCATAGTAGCAGAGTTAGTACAAAAATATTTGTTTTTTATTCTAGCGTGTTTATACTTTTTGATACCATAACCAGCTACAATTTATAATTGTTTATACCATCGGAATTAATGTTGTTTGTTCAATTACTTGTTACAGGTATCGCTATTAGATTTATTATTATTTGTAATTTACAGCACGAGCTCTCCTGTCTGATTTACTTACACATGCAGTTTTAATTTTTATTTTACAATTAATCGGAGATTTTTATCGTAGATTTACTAGCCATATACAGGTTGTTTCCAATTTTTACAAGCAATTATATGTGACGAATTAACATAACGAATTATAGAAACTTAATTCAGAAACTTAAATTCATAAAACACTAGGCATGTAATAAATGCTATACAACGTTGTTCTCAAGTTTATGTCGACGTACCGTAATATTTCAACATCAGAACTTAATTTTACTAATCATAAAGTAAACATAATTTTTCGCACTTCATTATGTAAAATCTATTGCTACGTACTATGACTTTGCAACATAGTGTTTACATTAAGACTTCATAGGAATTATTTTGTTTATTTTCACTTGTAAATTATGTTTCTATAATTTATTCAGAGAAATTAGAAATATCCTGAATGCTGTAATGACTTACAATGACTAAATACATAAATAGTATAAAAATATTAGTTTCTACAATTAACTTAAATCCATACAAATATCTAGTACAAACGTTAGTTCGAAAAATTGGATAAAAAAGAAATTAACCAATGAATGGAATGTCGCGAAAAGAGCGGGAAAATTTGGTTTAGTATCTAACGTGGATAAAAGGGAGTATCCAAATTGATAGTTGTTAAGGAGAAATAAAAGGGGACTTTATCCGATTTTTTTTCGTATCAGCGCGAAACGTTTAATCGAGTTGATCCGTTGTTTTCCTCGCGGCGGAATTTTTCTTTTTCGACGACACTCGTAATTACAAAAGTTGCCGGGCGTTAAGCTTCTTTTTGCCCGTGGTTGTGCCGACGTTTACGCAACTTTCTTCCTTTCACTAGGAAATGAAATATATCGCGGCCGCGGCGCTCTTTAAAAACCCCGTGGACCGTAATTTACAACGAAGGAAATGCGCTCAAACTTTTTCCCAGCTCCATTTTTCTCCATTTTTGTTACCTGCAGTTGGATTATAACGATCTGGTTCTCTCCCCCCCACCATTTTTTTTTTAACTTTTTAATCGCACACATGTGATCGTATGTGTAACAAACACATACAGAACAGAACCTCTTTGCTTATCCTTGCAATCGATGTGATCCATTTACCATCGTAGTGAACGCTGGGTTAGGTTGGGTTAGGTTAGATTAGATTAACGATTATTCTAATTATGGGTAGATTCTTTCAACGATATCAGCTAATACTGTATGAAGTTTATGAATATTTAGAGAGATTAGATTAGATTAATAATTATTAGAATTACTA
This sequence comes from Bombus pyrosoma, assembly GCF_014825855.1. Taxonomy (NCBI): domain Eukaryota; kingdom Metazoa; phylum Arthropoda; class Insecta; order Hymenoptera; family Apidae; genus Bombus; species Bombus pyrosoma. Next base: position 6,329,461 of record NC_057784.1, read on the forward strand.
GTAAATAAGATTCCTCTTTCGATAATTAAGTAATACTTTATTAATAGTAAGATCATTAATATTGATATTTTCGTATATGAATTGCACCTTTAAAACTAATACTGTGTAGTTAATTCCTTCAATTATCTTTGGGTAGTTTCAAGGTTAAAGGAGGTCCATTTCCTAAAAGTATAGAATTTTTTATGGATAATTGTCCACGTTGTAATCGCCCAAACTTATCATGGATAGTCTGTTAGTCATCTAGATAATACGCAAATCATGTTTTCGATACGGAAATAGTCGTAGGGTGGAAAGACGTTGAATATTCAAGCTTAGCTAAGTATTTATAAACCGCGTAAGCTCTAGCACGATGTTGAACTTACGCACGTATAATAAATGTCCAACAGGGGCCAGTTGCATAAATAATATCATCCGTTTTAATAAAATGAGACATTCAAATGATAATAGGAATGAGTATCGTTGATATTAGAGAATATTCTTATGGAATTTGAATTAGCAATGGACACAGTGGAAGAGCTTGATTAACCCTTAAAGTAGGTTTCAGAAATAGCGATACAACCCCTTCGTATTAACCCTTGACATTAACTGCTCTGTTTAACTTTGTTAAGTAAACTATGCATAAAACTATATATTATATATACTTGTGGTATATATTTAGGAAAAAGACTATAGATTTATGCGTAAAGTAGTTGAAGGTGACCTTGCAAATTTATTAAAAAAAATTATATAGAAAAAATTTAACTTCGTTATCTTGGATATTTTCCAAAATCGATGAAATTATTCAATTTATTTTAAAAATTACATATATAATATTCTTAAAAATTTCTGATATCGTTCAGTTTATTAAGAAGATTAGACGTGTACGTAAAAAAGAATTTAATGTCACCGTTTTGAATATTCTTAAAAATTTGTCATGTCATTTACGAGAGAAATTAAGAAAAATATTTACTGGTGTATTAACAATGAATATATTAACAGAAGGGTAGGTCACGTTATGTGGTTTACCGTCTCTGTATGAATAAATATTAAGTTTCGTATTTGTGCTTCGTTACACGGCGAATCAGAGATAACGAGATACAACTGAACTTCGAACTAGCTCATAATAATAATGAGAGCAATTTTTATTAATGCGGGAATACTCACGTCAAGCGCCTCGTTAATTAATATTTAACAGCAATCGTTGTACGGTGCCGGATAAATCTTTGTTGGCGTTCAATCAACCCGAGAATTAATTAGAAGTATTATTCAGAAGCTAATTTTCGAAATTCCGTTAATAAATATTGATACCACTGGCTGCTATTTTATGCTTGTTAAATTGTCAAATATTTGGCTTCGTTATTTTATCTGGCGCATTATTTCTGGTACTATATAGAACGCATAGATGCGCGGAAAATTTTAATTATTAAAGTGTTTTCCCGTTAGTGTTTTTTAGTTAATTGTATCCTCGCAATTTTTTTTTTTTTCATTTCTGTAATTATCTTACTATCGTATTTTATTTCAGCGATTTTTAATTTGCGCAGCTTCGTCACCTCAATTTTCTCATCTTCCATTTTCGCATTTAATTTCTGTATTTTTCTTTTCTCTCGTAATTGCAATGCGCCGATTTATTTATTTTCCCGATATATTGTTTACGTAATTTCAGCGTAATGATCTTTCTATTTCTCTAACATTTTCTATTTTCACGACTTTATTCTTCCGATTTCAACTATTCGTAACTTTCGTTCTCATCTTCTGTCTTTGCAACTATGTAATTGAAATAATTTATTTTCGCAATTGTATGTCACAAATGACGTAATAAACAGGGAATATCAAATTTCGTTTTACCTTTTCTCTTTCGGAGAAAGCTCGTGTTTCGAGAATCTACTATTAATATCACAATGTAGCAGACCTAACAAATGTGTCTATATCTACTTACAAATGACGGTACCTGCTGCAATATTTCTACTATTCCGTAATTTCTTGCTAATAATATTATTTTATCTACGTAACGTTATGCAAGAAGGATTAAGATAGTACATAATAGCGAAATAAATGTCAAAAATCGTAAAACGATTAATGGAGAATTTCAATTTAAATATTATTCTAGTAAATTAAATTTTATTCTTGTTTGTTTATTACTCATTGCCTAGTTTTACGTAAGTTGCTGTAATATACGATCATGATGGTAAGGGTGCGTAAAGTTCGACGAGGAGGATATCGCGTTTACTTCAAAGTTTCATCGGCATTTAGTTACATTAGGGTTTAATAACAAAGTTTCAAGTTCTATCTGCAAGAATCTCGCCAAAATTTGCCTAGCTAATTTTTTAATAAACAAACTCGCGTTGAATATTCAAGATGAGCTTATCTACCATGCAACAACTTTCAGATGATCGAGCATTAACGCGTAATTCACACTTTCCCTTCTACTTTCTCAACGAGTCTCTTAACTTACTGTTTTAAAAGGTTTATTCTTGTCTAGAAGAAGTTCGTTCCACCGAGAATAAAAATTCTGCGAATTGTCGCGATATAAATTCGTTTGGTTACCTTTGTTGCAAACTATTACAAGGCAAATTTATCTTTATTTCTTTCGAATTTTCTATTCCCCTATTTACTTATCATATTCTCACGATCACCTTGTTCGTTTAGTTGTTGCGGCGCTCATGTGACACAAATTATATTATTTTTCTAACAATATTATTCTTGCAAGCTTCATCTTGCATTCTTGCATTCCATCTGAAATTAGGAAAACACGCGTTAATTTGATCTTACTTTTACTTACTCGATGCCGGGAAATTACACAGATTTCCAACTAGTACGATAACTCACATTATTTCAAGATACTCGAACAAATTTATAATCACAAATATTTCCATATTCGCAGCTCTTATCATACACTTTTATATTCTACCTCAAATATGAATACGCGTTTCGATAAAAAATGATCGAATATAAAAAGTTACACGAAAGTTGCTCGCTTACGTTATTCCAAAATATCCGAATAAACGAGGAATTCGGAATATTTGCACAATCACGACAATACGAACTTCACCCTGCGTTCTATTCTAAAAAGCACATTTTCCTCTAATTGAAGCTTACTCGCTGCAAGAAAACCAAAGTTTTCAACTGCAACGATAACCTAGATTATTCGGGAAAAGCGTTCCTCGGTAAAAGACACTCGTCGACCCTAAAATTCCCTGCAGTTTGTGAAAGAGCCTAGAAAATACGAGAGAGACTGAGGTTTACGCAACCTGAAGAATTTACTGACCACTCTAATATTTCGTTGATGGAGGTAACAAGGTTTTCGCGAGGGTTGCCGGCCGAGTTCTTCAGTTAAAGACGCCCGTGCTCGGTGTGCGCTTGTTTGTTGCGGCAAATATTATCGTTAGGGGAACTATTATTACATGCAGACAACAAATGCCACACAGCATCGTCCGCTTGGTTCGCCACTCTGCTAATAACTCGCGTTTCACGAAAATAGACACGCGTTAGAGAGGAGTAAATACGCATCGTTACAGGCAAGTGCGTTGTACTTGGGCATCTATGTTGGTACAGTGTCAGTGAGTAATTTCGTCGTTATGTCGAGATAGAGATCTTGGAAATTTCTAATGCAGATAAAATTTCCTTCGAGAAACCGGAAATAGATCGTGCTGTGTATAAGTCAGAGTTGGTTAGATTCGAAGGAATAGAATTTTATTGATCTTGGTTGGATTTTAGTTAGCAGATATTATTTTTCATTTGTTTTAGAATTCATTCATTTTTATACAGGTTCCCATCCGTTAGATACGAGATGAATAGATTTCGCTGATCTTGGTTGGATTTTTATTCGGAAAATCCTCTTGTACAATAATTTGTCAGCTAATAAATGTCATTGAAACGATCTCGCAATTTATAAGCAATTCGGCACAACACCATAAGCTTGTAACGAAACGAACGCGTACATAAATCGCGTTAGACAAGAACCAGACGAATATTTCTTGCTTTAGATTCGCTCTCTTTCCTCTTAAAAAGTCGCTTACGCTGACTGATTTGCCGTTAATACGGAAAGGCGGGACCAGTTTTAAGATTACTCAATGGAAAGAGTAATGAGAATGGGAAACGTGGGTCGCAGTTTCACCATAAAAGGAGTGCTGATGACAGATCTGCTGATTGCTCGGCAGCACAGATTTAATGAGGATGCTCTTGCTATTGCTTTCATACGCGTTGGATATTCTTTGTCTATGGCAGACGTAGCCGAGTAAAATTGCTGAAGTTCGCTTTGTACTTGCCGGAAAGAGAAACGTTCGAATGTTACAACGGTCGCTGTAGAGTTTTATGAAAGGAAAATATTTAATTTGGAATTTCCATGTCCTGTAACGTTAATGAAAGAACCATCCCGCTCTCATCCTTCTCCTGCCTCATATATTTCACACTCTATTTGTTCCTCGAAGCTTATTCGCTTCAAGATTCCATCTGAATCTTTTGAACTGTTAGAGGACTAAGCATCGTCCTCGATTGTTTAAATTTCGTAGCATTCGTGGGCGGGAAATATTCTGTCATTAAACTCAATAGACCAATAATACTTTGTTTTTCTTTTACAAGAACATTTTTTTGATACTGCAACGATCTGATAAAGCAGACACAGTGTATAATATTAAATACCATCTTTCCTTTTTTTTTTTTTAATCACAGTAAACGTATGCTTGACAAAGTATGATGCGATAATAGGATATATACTCAGTTGAAGAGGTTGTTTTTAGACTACTTTTAGGATAAAAAGTTAAAAAACAGAGGTAGTTTGATATATAAGGGGGCATAAGATGTTATTCATTTAAAACTTTTTTTAATACAACCAATAGAGTTATTTTAATAAAATAAATAACAGTTACTATTGACTCACCCTGTACACTAAGGGACTTAAAATTTCTCATACGCGTTTCAAGATACATCGTAATTTTTATGTAACTCTGTCATTGTTTCAGTTGTCACATTGTAAACAGATGCCAGGATTTACATTGTTGGCAATATGTATTTTCATTTGGCCAATAAAAATTTTATTTCTTTCAATCGCATCGCGAGGTATCGATAGTTTACGAAGCGAGAAACGTGTTAAACGTTGCGAATTATCGGGAGGAAGTTACGATTGATGAAATTGCGTTCGTAGGATCGGGAAAAGATCGAGAAGGAGAAAGAAGCGACAGTGATTTTAACGACGAAAGGAATTAGAAAGTTTTAACTCGACGATTCTCCCGCCAACCAATGAAAAACTAGTTTCGTTGCTTAATTGTTCTTGTTTTAAAGTTGAATCGGTAAAAGTTCCACGACAAAAGGGAAAGTGTATGAAACTCTTCGCTTCTACTATCCGCGCTACTGTTTGTATATGCGACACTTAACAAATGATACAATTTTTATAATATTCGATATCGTATGTTACATGTCATGTTTGCATGATACCATCGTATTTATTACGCTACCTTACGTGTCACGCTCCTCTTGTATTACACGATACGTGTATTAAGTGCACGCGAGTTCTTCTTAAATTAATTAACTTTCCGCAAGAATAAAAATGAATTAATATACAAGAAGATAAGAAAATATTGAACCTGCTGCACCAATGGGACACAGAGTCACGCTAAAAGAACTACAGTGTCTCACGTAAATTTCCACGCTTGCGCTTGAAAATTGAACATTATTAATATACCTATTGCGAACATAATTCTGGTGAAAAATTGATGTAAAGCATGAACAGCATAAACGTATAATATAAATTATACATGGTGCCTGTTATTAATGCATCTGATAGATAACTGACTGTTTAAATATTTTTGTAATCCCTGCGAAATCTATGAAATATAAATAATAATATAATAAATATAATTGTATATAGTATATCAAATAAAAATATAAAACTTATATGTACTACGTATTAATGATGTCAAGTAGATAAGAAAAAAATCGTATAAACTTTCGTCCAAAAATCCTTCGCGAAAGATGTAAATAATTACAAGCGTTTCAAGGACTTTCAGGAAAGTGGTTCATAAAGACTCAGATACAGAGAATCGCAGGCGATATTTGTGGGATCAGGCGAAACAGTTGATTTACGGAAATGCGATAGAAACAGAAGATCAGCTTTGGGAATGTAATGAAAATGCATTTATTACTATTTCTACAACAGCAGGAATGTTCGTCAGAGTTGGACAATTAGTTCGGCGATTGGCAGTCTGCATTCTCGCAGAAGGAAGAGATTCCGAACATTTATTATAGCTGCGAAAACGATGAATAAAAATGTTGGAGCGCTCCATAACTGTTGGATAAAACATTTTCTGCCGCAAGTTTATATCAACTTGTTTCGCCTGCTCGCAGTATAAGTTTTATCCCGAGCTCTTCAGACACCCTGTATACTTTGAGATTTCGTTTCAAAGTCTTCCAATACGATCATGATAGCGCTGATCCTCGAAATGTCTCTTGTAAAATTCATAAATTGCGCGTCACAATGCATCCGTGAAAGGTGTTTGCAAGTGTTGGAATATCTTCGCGAGCAGCTGTGCCTATGTAGGAAGAACGAAACAGATCTGAGAGTACAAGGCTAGTAGTCAAAGTCAACGAAATGGAACGTGGTGGCGAGTAGACGGCAATAAATGTCCCTATGAGTGGAGAGAAGCATAGCGCGTTGGCACGCTACGTTAGGAAGCTCGTTTCGCCTTCGTCTCCAAGTTCGAAGTCTTCCTCGTTTCCAGCGAACTAGCTGCAATATTAACGCAACACCCTCGAGGAACGAACACTATGTGAGGAGGGGATGAGGGAGAAAGGAACCGTAGTTCTCTTCTATCCCCGGAGCCATACCACGGTCTGTACCATTTTAATATTGTAACCCTAAAATCGAATAAGTTGCCGACGAAGGGGATGCCTTGCTCTTCTGCGATCTGAAAAAATAATACCTTGGAGCGTGCATGAGAAAAGAAGTGGCTCGTTCACTTTCGGGGAGTAATGAAGAAAATTGGGCCGTGACTCGAGACAAATTATAATCTAAATGACGCGACACCTTGCCAAGCATTTTACGCTTTCAAATTTTGGCGCGAATATTTGGACTGGGTTAAAAATGGAAGGGAATTTCGATTTGTTTCTTTCCTTATCATTCGTCTAATTTGTCGCGTTGTTTATCGAACCGAAGAATATTGAGGATATTGATGAATTATTATTCAAACGATGCGAAACCTTGTCGAACACGGTGCATCCTCTTTTGTATGTATGTATTTGAAGTCGATGGAAATAGGAAAAGTGTGCAAAGTTTCCTCTCGCGTTTTTCTCTTCTGTACAATTTTTTGTGTATTTTGCTATTTATTTTAACGAATAAAATTGATCCATTCGATTAAAGAAGTTCCATGTCTCTTTTGAGGCACTGACAAAATTGTACTTCTACAATTCATTTGATTAATATTAATTACAACGAAACTCATCACTACAATTTTCTTAAATCTTTCACTGTACATCGCATATACCCCAAAATTATACTTAAACTCCACTCTCGAAGGCCACTAATATTTATCTCGATAGAAATTGCTATCTTCTCTCTCAATTTTCTATCATAAAACCGACATAAAGACAGCTTAAAAAAAAAAGAGAAAGAAAAGAAAGGAACAGATCATTGAGGTATCCATTGGACGAGAAAACTACCCTCTTCTCTATCGAAGTATCTACCGATAAAATTCTAATTTCATAGGATACGTGTTATCGAAAGCAGATCGTTTGAATTCAGTTGGACGTATGTTCGTCGATTTCGGTTATCGTAAAACCTACTCCCGAGTTTCTTTCGATCCTAACTTGCTCCGTTTACGTGGTCATGTTCGTATGTTGCATTTATGCACGTGCCTTTTTCCCATATAGCGTATATTTCGGCCTCTCATAACTATATTCGGTCCACGGCAACGCAATATGTTTGATACGAGCAGCGTTGTTTCGCTTTCTTGGCTAGCTATGCCGATGCATATTGCATTAAACGTCACAGAACCGGCAGAGGAGACGCGTACGAGTATTTTAAATATTAAAAGTTGACCGTGTACAGAAGCGACCAGAGCCAACGTGACGGTCAATTCGTACGATAGTCCTCTGTTACGTGGAGCAGTTTAATTGACCGAAGATTTTCTCCCTCGTTCGTGTCACTCTGACTTCCTACGTTCCATATTCATACGAATGTTGACTCGAAGTTAAAACGACGTTGATTGATATTCTGAATGATTGACCGAAAGAAACATTTCCTATGGATAATATTTGCTGGATTTTATGAGATTTTTTCACTGACAGTCGGAGCATATCTTGGGAAATTTCGAATAAAAATGATATTTGAAAGCATGAAGAGAAACCAGCTGAATGGAATTCAAGTTACTACTGATTATTTGCATTACGACTTAATTCTTGATTATTACAATGAAGTAGTATTTAGGTTGTCCGAAAAGTGTCTTTCTTTTACAGACAGTGTCAGTCTTTTACAACGATGCATCTTTATACAAACGTGAAACCTAATCTGTCGAACGTTGTGATCTTTATTTTGATAGAACAAAATGGATCATACGTAATTCGATAAAATAATATAAAGTGGAAAATGTGCATCCATTATTTCCTTATAAAACGAAAGAAACTTTTCGGACGACCTAAAGTAATTTTCTAGCGTGGTTACGAGGTATCGTCAATGAAGAATTTTAATCCCAACTTATAGATCATGATTATGGGGCTCGATTTGATTGTAGATTAGTGTAATTTAAGTACTTTAAATATCCCCTTAAAAAAGGAAGAAACAAAGTAAATAGATGAAACGCGAAATTTCTACTCTAAGGCTTTAATCTGTGCCAAGAACGATAAAAATCAAATTTGCAGAACGATTTAAGAAAACAGAAGACACGGAACGAAGGGTTAAGAGAACCATTGAAATTTAATTTTCTAATTAATAGACCCAAGGCAAGCTTCTGGCACTCTCTCGTACGTTTAATTTGGGAAATTTTTCAATAAAATGAAGCATCCCGAGGTATGCCGCGTACGTTTCTTGTTTGCTAAGAAAACAGTTCCAGTTACAGAGTATAACGTTTCCCTTGCTTACGCGGTATTTATAAATGTTTATTGACACAGGTGGCCATTGTAGTCACTGTGACTGCCTAAGCTCCGAGGTAATGAATAGCGGATCACGATCCTTTAATTAACTGCAACGATACAAGAGTTAGAAACTTGGAAATTAACTGGCAAATATTGCCCCGGTTAATTTCAGAGCCATGAAATTCTGTTACAGATATGTATCTTGGCGATAAAGTAAGAGTTTGCGATCAATATTTGAGCTGGAAATAATACTCGCCATGCTTTTCCATATTTCACGTCGTAGTCTGATTTTTGTTTTAACGAGACAATTTCTTCTGTGTTTTAAGAGAGACGTTAGCGTAGAATCATAGAGGAAATATCACAGGTGCATACATTTGTAGAAATTGGAAATAATTTTTAGCGATAGAGAAACGCCATTTGGTTGAAGATTTCGATTGTCATTTCGTGCCATTAGAGAATAACAAAGATAATTGTAATCGGCTTTTCCAAATCAGAGTGACAGTTTTCAATAATAATTTCAACGTATTTAAAATTCCAATAAAGCGTGCCGGATTGAAAATTGTGCACGGTTCTTGTAATTAGCCTCATTTTGAGACTTAGATATATTTGGTGAAATGGTAAAGGAAGAATCGTATTTAATGGCCTTTTGGTAATCGGAATTATACCTTTTTATATAATAATTTTGATATATTTGAAATCTAAATGAAACACGCCGGGTTGAAGATCGATGAAGTGGCCAAGGTGTTTTTGGCAACGTAACTTTTCATGCGCAAGTTGATTTTTCATTTTAGTCAGTCTTCCTTGATAGAAAGGGAAGACGTTGGATATTATATCTCTGCAAAAGGAAGAACCGGAGGAAATGAAATTAGCTTTTTGCGGGAAGATGTAATTAAGAGAGGTGGAAAGATTAACTTCATTCGTGGAGAAAATTAAGAAACCTGATACTTTAGATGAACGACAGGGAATGTGGGGGATTTTAAACAAGATAATTGGAAACTATTAGCCTGCGTTTAATTTAACGTATGATGCGACTATTAGTTAATTAGTATATTTTCATAGAGTGTTACAACCGCATCCATTTGTAAGTAAGTCTTGTAAATTATGAGTGAAAAATTGTATTCTGAATAAAAAATACAAATTGTAAACTGAATACGAATAACATAACCAAACACCCCATGGAGCTTCAAGTAGTTTGTAGCTTTAAATTCGTAAATACAATATTGTATACCATAACTTGGTGCAAACTTACTATTCCTATTGTTTAGTGGGAATCTTGTACGCGCGAAAAAGAAACATGTTTCGTTAGAGTAATTAAACTGATTTACAAATCTGAAGGTCGATTTGTGCAAATATAGTGTTCAGACAAGAAAACGCTAACCCTTGTGAGAACACAAATGTAATGCTTCTACAATTCGATAAAGTAAGTTGAACTCCAAACTTCAACTGATCTCACGCTTTAAGCTACAAGTAATTCAATCTAATCTCATTAGAACTCATCAACAAAATACCATCCGCTAATCAGAACTAATATAATTCATATCATGAATATCTACATAATAAGTTGAAATAATTACATCGGCATCAACATTTAATTTTCTAGTTCTTTTTCTTCCTCTAGATCTTCTAGTTCTTCCAGACCTTGTAGTCTAATTTTAGTCTAACTTTAACCAAACCAGTGCTTCTAATTCTCCCAGAGCTTCCAGATCTTTCAGTTGTTCAAGTTCTTTCATACAATACAATACAACTCATGAAACTGGGTACAACGATCTTGTCTAACCAGAGAATGTCCTGCTTGTTCAACAAGAATTCAACCAATAAAGTAAGTTCCGAGTAAGATCTGACACGTAAATCTCAAATATTCAAACTCCATCGATGAAGTATCATTCCCTGATCAGAACTGATATAACAGTTCCTACATAGGCCAATCGAAATAACCAAAATGACCAAACTTTCAGATCAACGTACACCAACTTTCTCTAATTTTCAAAAGCAACCAGCAACTCAATGACCAGCCCTAAGCTCATCATATCGAGTCACCAGAGAGAGCTTCATCCCTTCTGCGCAACTACTGCTCGTCCACGTTCCAACTACTCATCCGTTTCATCAGACTCCCTCGCGAAAACTGCATGAATGCTTATGCACCAAGTTGCAGCTCGCCAAGAAACTACCCTTCTCTCTACCCTCTGTCCATCTTGCTTTGGACCTGCCCCTTGAAGAAACTCTAGCAACGTCCATCTGCACGCACCCTCTTCTATATATATTCCATCCTCTTCTCGTTGGACTTGCACGTTATCTCTGACGTAGCAGTTGACGCGGCGTACGTCGAAACTTTTGTTCCAGTTGCACGCTGCTGGTATGCGAGTATTTACCATGACGAGGAGAAGCGGAGAAGCGGATGCCGGGGAGTTTCGAATAAATGGAAAAGGGATAGGGCTAGGTGTGTGTCAAAAGAGGCATCGTTAGCGCCAGGGGCGTAATTCCGCTATCTGACTCGGCCCCACGTCTGTTCGTCAGAGGGAAAAGGAAAGGGCTGTCTGCCACGTGTGCGGCGTGTATCTTGGCGTGCACGCGCCATACAGAAAGCGTGCTGAAAGCAGCAACCTCTTTGGTTTTTCCTTCAAAAAATGAATGGCGGAACGAACCTCCTTTTCGTAGGGTTCTACTCGTTGCCGACGAATCTGCTTAGAAAAACCCGGCCATTTTTACGTGTAGTTACCCTCTGAGAAATTCTAATTTTGTGATCCCAAGCCTCGAGGTACATGGTTGAGTTTGAGGAGAAAATACGCAGCTTGTCTTCGAGAGTGCACAGCTGAATTTCAAGTATGCACGAGTGCGTTTTTCGCGTTCAATAAGTCGACAGACTGTTTGCAGGAAATTTTCTAAAATTTCAATTTGCTATGAAACTGTCTTATGTATCGGTAAGAAGCTCGTTAATGAAAGACCTGTACGAGCGAGTGTCTGAGATTGCTAGCCAGCTAATAGTTCTGTTTGATATTATTTCTGTAAAATTGTTGGAACTGTTTTCCTGTAACGGTAATAGTGATACAGAATATGATGATTATTGCAGAGTATAAATACGATTATTATTATTACTGTTTGTAGGATATTTAGGATATTGACAATGATTATTATTAATAATCGTGCGTGAAGCAGCTCAGTTGTTGTTAGGAAATGTCATAGATACCAACATGGTTAATTATTAAACTATACTCGTACATAATCTAATTCAATTTCGAAGAAGAAAATCTACAAAATTATAGGTATTTAGGAATAGAGTCAGGCGGAAGTTGACACGGATGAAGCCACGAGAAATACGCGAACAAGAATAGGATCGACAAGGGGAATCCGTGACATCGAAGAATTCCGATTTTCTTCGAATGGAATATAAATCGTATCGAAATCGGATCACCTCGTTGTTTCGTTCCATTCCGCGCGTCGTATGTATGTCTCTTCCTGTCTCTCGATCAGAGCGAAGGAAAGTCTTGCCTTGAATTCGGCCGACTCTTCCCTCGGAGGAATCAATTTGAACGCACTGTGTCGCGTGAGGATGCCTCTGTGATATCGGCACACAACGTTATCGGCCGGCTTTATTCGTTATCTTGAAAATTATTCTTCTGGAAACGTGGAACAGCCGCGCAGCAACCCGGTCGCGATTTTCTTTCAAAGAGACTTGTTCCTGTTTGCCGATAGAGCCTCGTGTATTCTACAGGAGAAGCTATTCTTGTTCGAATAAAATGCTGAAAGATACCATCGCGAAGTTAAGTTGCTCTTTATTTATTTAGTCGTTTTCAAGACGATTATTATCTGTTTCCTTATTATTCGCTACGTTGAAGATAGATTACCAGCCATTTCGAAGTTAAACCGATCGACCTCGTCTTTAGAGAAGTTTCTTCATTTTACCAAGGTTTTTATGAATTTGTAACAAAAGTGAAACCTTGTAATAAATTCCAGCTGTTCGCCAGGAATGCCACATTTTCCAGATTACAGTTTAGTCGCGACTCGGTAACTTGCATAAAGATTGATCGAGATCTCGCGCATCGTGTTTGTTCGAGTTTTACAAGTGCACCGTCGGACGGTGTGAACTATGAACTTTGAGGTAGCGTTAGTTTCACGAGCATATTTAGTATTTACGTCTCACGAGTACGCGAACCTGTATAATATTTCGAACTAAAAATTACCTTTCTCTTTAATGGTTGGAAACAACCTACAGAGTAAACGAGGCAATTTATTTGAAGCGAACAAATGTTAAAAGTTACTTGATTGCATAATTAAATTGAGAAATACATACGTGTAGTACCCTGTGGAAATTCGGAAAATGTAATAAACCAGATATATATAGATAAGCAACAATTGTGTCTGTTTACGTCTCGGTACGATAAAAGAATTTATAGATGTACAATGGCGAGCAAAAGTTTCCAGCCAATCTAACATTATACAGGGTGTTCATACTATTAGCTTTTTCATATATCGAGTCCTTTCGTCATTCTACGAAAAAATGTATTAGGTGTAACGTGGCTGAAAACTGGTTAGTTTAAAAGATATTCTACAAAATTAAAGTTAAAGTATCTCTTAAACTTTGATCAGTTTTCTATCAGGTTATCCTAATACTATTTTTCGTAGAACGACAAGAGGATTCAATTTATAGAAAAACAAGGAAGGGTTCGCATTTAAAAAGATAGTGCAACTACAAAATGCACACGCATTTTTGTATCTAGGAGAAAAATATTATCGCGAGTATGTGGTTCACTTTGAATCATCTATCTTCTGTTTCTTTCATTTTTTCCTCGTACTTGAGCGCAGAACGCCTTGTATGTTATACTCTATATAGTTGTATAATATTAATTAAAATTCTTTAAAATACCACTATGAAAAATATATATCTCGGGAACGTTTGCACGGTGCAAGTGACTCGTTTGTTTGTAAAAATTCAGCATTAAACATCCGGCTACTGAAAATCGAGAAAGCTAGAAAGTGGAGGCTGAGTTAATCAGTTCTGATGGTTCGTATATGACGTCGCGTACAGTTGCTGGGGAAGAAACGAGGAAACTTGCATCGCATGCATCTAACCTGACAGTTTAATCAAATTTCTAGCATCTCGCATAAATTAACCGTCCTCTCCGTTAATAACTAAAAACAGCATCAGACGTTATCAACGTCGTCAAATCGCATCCTCTTTACGATGAAATTGAACGTGCTATCCTAAGTACATAGAGCAATTTAACATCGATTTAACACTCCTATAAATTTCATATTCTTTCGTACATATTCGCAACGTGTTTTCGCAACGAATTGCGATCCAGTAAACGAGCAAGAAAGATGGATATTTTTCGCGTGGGCAAATTAATTCGCAGCGTGACACACTGACAAGGTTGCCTCGTTCCGAATGATCTGTGAAATCTCTGCCAGTAATTCACCGTTGAACATGGTCTGCGCTGCTGCCACTGCTAGTAGACGTTAATTTATGCGAGCTGATATTCAAATTCCGTTGTCAGTCAATCCGTAATCGCGTTACCCACCAAGTACCGTGATTTTTCGATGGATGCGATTACACCGTTGCAATATGGCATACTATCCATCTTCTGCAACAGCTTTTGATTTCGCTGAAACTTTTCACATACATTTATGTAAGTTTATTACGTATATATTCTCCGATCCTTGATTTTTCGTTCAATTCTCGTAGTTCATATCGCGAGAATTCATGGACTTAAAATTTTGTTATCTACGTTAGTGTTTCAAATTTAAATTTTGTTATCTGTGAGAAAATTGTTTAGCGATAGAAGGAAGAGGAAGAAGTAGAAAGAAAATTGTGTTCGATGGAAGTTGTCGAGAAATTCTTTCTTTTTATTCTTAAAAACGATCATTAATTACGCTTTCTTAATTGTAACGTCGCATCGTATCAATTTCTAGTATTTCAATTTTTCTTCCCCATAGCTATCTACTTTAAAACAACTTATGCTTCCGTAGTAAACAAATTTTTCAACAGGATCTAAATCTTTAATAAAGAAGAATACACTTTCTACCGCAAAATTCTACGATTATTTCTATCTTGTCTCATAAATACGAATAATCAATCTTCCAACAATTGCCATATTCCAGAGATAGAAAACATTTGTCTCTATTAATTCTGCTACCATAAAATTCAATAAAATATTGAATCTTCTACGACTATTTTCGTTTTGTCCTATAAATATCAATAATCAATCTTTGCAAATATCACGAGACGAGAAATTTTGTCTGTATCAAACCAGCGATAACGACACTTCCTAATCCAACATTTTCCAGACAAGTACGGTCATTGAAAAAAAATTATTCGATGAAAAGATGTCGAAGCCGTGATTAACAGAATTCCATCGTGAATAAAAGAAATTGGACGCGGGTATCGACGAGCTGCAGGATGACCGTCGTCATTGGCTAGCACGAGGGGAAGCCCGGTAAACCGACAGCGATTTCATTATCAATTTAACCGGCCGCTGAAATATGGACCGATCGATAATCCATTCTAGTCTCGTTCGTTATCCAGCTCGCGAGTGCCGATCACCGCCAATATTTCAGTGTGAAACTCGCTGTTTCCAGCCGAAAGAAAAGATCTTAAAGGACGATCCGCTATCACGCGACCTCGTCCGTGCTTTTATGAGGAAACGAAGACGAATCGCGATGGAAAAAGGGTCGAGCTAAGTCGAAATAATTTGATCCTTCTGCGAAGTAGAATGGGACGATCGTGGTCAGACTTAGATGACTGTTGTGAATTTAGAAACGCGTAGGGATGACTTATTCTTATCTTATTTTTGAAATTAGTCGAGATATCGATATGGAAATTTAGGGATAAAGTCAAGATAGATATTAATGATGTGATTGTATTATTGCAATAATTATCTTTAGAGAAATGGTAAAATACTTTAGTTGCTCGATGAGAAAGATGACTCTTCGGCAAGTAATTTAACTTATAATTGGAACATCGTTTTTTATTTTAAAGCTTTAAAATTAATTACAGAAAGTTATTTAAAGCTTTCCCGTTTAAAAATGTTGTCTTGGAAACTTCCCGGCTAAGAACTTCTCTGTAGAACATTCCCACTAAAATATCCGACTTCTCAAAGATATTAATTACAAATTTTCGCAAGCCTATCATTATTCTTACGGCTCTCAGAAAAGAGTAATGATCAGTTTCACGAATAAAAAATACTTTTCGTGCAAGATTAAGTACCGCGGCAGTTTCCTAAATGGAAATTAAAAAAAAAAAAAGCTCGCATTTAGAAGCAATTACCCGCCATTAATTTTGCATCTGCAGGTTCGATCGGGCACTGGCGATGACGTGGATCCATTAACAGCGTATTTTCATGACACGGATACGCCGGTTTCTTGCGCTCTTTATAATTTCAGCCCGGCTGGAATTTTCAAAAGCGAATCGCGTTCGAATCGCTCAACTTCGTACGAGTTCTCACGCCTCCGGGAATGAAAAAAAGAAAAAAAGAAAAGGCCGAAAAATAAAAAGAAAAAAGGAAGAGAAACAGAAATGGGAGGGTGGGAATTATCTTGCACGTCGATTTCCACGAATCGCACATTTCGACGGGAGCACCACATCCATTAGAACAAAAAGCGTTTCCAGGTCATCGTCGACGTTTCTCGATGATTGCGAAGTCGAACGAAGCCAAAGTATAGGAAAGGTAGGATATCGCGAATCGTTGTTCCTGCGTGGCTCCTTTGATCCATCACGTGGTTCAATCCATTTATCAGTGAAATGAAAGCTACCGTGGATCGAAAAAGTCTCATGTGATCTCTTACTTGACTCTCTTTCATTCTACGTCATTTCTCCTCCCTTTTTATATTTCTTTTTCATTTTTTTTTCGCCGTGTACGTACAGTCGCTCGTACACTTATTCGTACAGTTACCACGAGAAAACTTATACGCATATATCATGCGTGTGATATTTAGGTTGTCCGAAATGTTTCTTTCGTTTTATGAGGAAATTAATAGACGCACAACGTTTTCTGTTTTATACTATTTCGTCGAATTACATACCATCCACTTTGTTCTATTGAGATAAATACCGCGACATTTACTTGGTTTCACGTTTGTATGAACGTGTATTGTTGTAAAATACACGTTTGCGAAGGAAAGACACTTTCCGGACAAGCCAATAAATTTCATTTTGATATTTCATCAGCACTATGGTATGTTCCGAAAGAAGTGTGAAATATTTTAGGGGTAGCTTCTGCAGGTCTAAACAATAGAAAACGTTCATACAAACGTATGTCCTGTCCGATTCTCTTCTTAAATTGTACCGAATTTCATTTTTAATTAACTTTATACCTTTCACCAGAGGCGTTCGGAATAGTTTCCCTATGTTTCGGCGCAAGTTTGCAGACGTATCCTCAATGTTTGTCTTGTTCTTTAGAATATAATATATATAATAATAGAGTATAAATGCTCTTTAGATTATAATTAAGCTGTGTTTGATTCTTCGACGAGGTGTTTCCATATTGTCATTGCTCTATACACGATGGACTTTAAGTGAACCCACAAGTAGAGATGCACCGAATTTAAATCCGGTGAGCGTGCCAGGCAGATGGTGCACCGCGACCTATCCATTTATTTGGAAATCGTGTGTTCAAGAATTCTCTAGAAACACGGGTGGAATGTGGCGAAGCGCCGCATCGTGCATAAACCACATAACATGCAGTCGGATATCTTGCAACGTCTCGTTCAAATCCCACGTTACAAAGTTAACATATGATTCCCCAGTCGGTCTATCGCGTAAAAGAAAGGGACCAATACGTCTACCGAAAGAAATACGAATCGCCAAACAAAATTCGCTGTAACTCGAAAACAAAGCCGAACAGGACATACGTTTGCGTGAACTTTTCTTATTCTATAAATTTCCAGGAGCTACTCCTAAAATATTTTCTATTTATTCCGAGCTATACTCGTATAACGAGACGCGAGTGCCAAGATTAACGTTCCCTTTTCGCTCCCTTTTCTTTCACTTTTCGAGATTGTTGCAAGATGCATACTTGAAAATAATCAGCCTACCGTAAGTTTGGAAGTGTACAAACTTGGCTGGATAATTATCGAACACTTAGCGGCGGATAGAAAGTTTTCGTCTTCTAAATAGTTCATAAATTGTTAAGTAATTACTCGGTCGCTACCTGGCCCAATAATAAAGTATCGACTAATTAGCTATGCGCTTATCGAGAGTTCTAGCATCCATATCCCGCGCGTATTAAGCACTCTTCCTTCTTACGATCTTCTACGATATAATATTAATTGGCAAAATTTACGTATACTGTGATCGAAAAGTCGCGGAACTGTTCAGACAGAACGAGAACTATGAATTTATTTGTCCATATTTTGTTCACTTCTGGGCAATTACCTGCCAGTGCAATACGCTTGTGCCAATTCTAATGAATCAATCAACTTGCCAATCCTCCATGAAGCACATTTTATAGTCGACTTGAGCTATGGCCTTGACAATATACGCCTAACGTATTGTCTTCTATCGCATTTATCGACTCAAAACGACACGGTGTCCATGAAGCGGTAGCTTTAGCCGAGAAAATAAGACAAACTCATACAAAGTCATATCGGGCTAATGGAGGAGCTTGCGGAATGGTATTGGTTGAATTTTTAACGAAAAAGTTACGAACAAGAAGAGATGCGCGAGTATTATCACGGTGCAAGATTCATGAATTTTCTCTCAACGATTCGGACCGGATTCTTACGGACTGCTTCGCGCAAATTACGCGTGACACTCGAATAATGTTCTTCTTGACAGTTTGATGAGTTGCAAACGAAATTTCGTTCCGAAGACAAAATTTGATGCAGATCCTTCGCTCGGCAAAATTTGGCACGTTACAAATCGTCGAAAGCACCTCTTTCCGATAGCAAGGCAACAGTCCGTTCGTAAATAAACAGTGGCGACGACGTGAAATTTTCCATAAATGCGAGTAAGAGCGCTGGCAACATAAAAAGAAAATAATGAGAAACCTCTGGGCTATTGAAATGAGACAGTCCCGATACTTTTCGATCACAGTGTATCGTAGTTCATAAAAGTTGTGTTAGAGGAAAGTGAATAATCAATCGATAAAATGGAAAAGTTTCTAGTTCGATGGAAATCTATAATCGAAGACTGTTGGTAGAAAACACTGTAAGTGCCAAAATTGAGAAAATTTCGATTTTTTATTGGGAAACCTTCCACGTAGCAATGAGAATATCATAGTATAAAATTTAAGTGCAATTTCTCTTCCCAACTAGTTACTAATAATGTTAGGAGATCATGCCACAACATCGCCTCTAGAGAAAAACAAATTACCAATAAAAATTACCTAATTGTTCCTTCGACTCTTGTCTACGGCATCGATCTGCACGAATGGAAGATTGAGTTTTCTTTACACGTAAGGGACGGCACATACGGGATTTTCTACGGGATAGGCTTTTCTTTTTTCATGAATTTGAACTACATTAATGCATGAGTTTTCTTTCCCTCCTGAGAAACTTGTTCCTTGGCACTTACAGCAGTTTTCTACAATCACTCTCCGATTTACATATTTGCAATTTTACGAAGTTTCAAATTCGATGTAACTTGAAGCACCATTTGCACATTTCCGTTTTACTTACATGTCCGGCAGATTTCTGTATAAATTTCGCTACTCTCTGTCCTGGCTGAAAATAATATCGCAGAATAGCATCGCGTGGAAACCCACGAGCGTAAAGTATGCAACGCATAGAACCATAAAAAAAAAAAGGAGTAAGGATATTATGGGATCGATAGAAGATTACGTGGTCTTTGGTTACGGTAGGTCGCTTGGTCTATAATTACACGGTGCGAAAACAATCCGTAGTTCATGATGCATGCGTGTTCCACGGATCGACGAGGTAATTAGGCCCGTGGCCAACCGGCACTTCTCTCGAGCTGTGCGCCGTTCGCGAACAATACGCCCATTCGGTTCGCCTTGAGAATTATGTAAAATTAGCGAACAGACACGGTACCCCGACTTGTCGATTAAACCGGCTCCTTTATCGATGATCGATCGCGCATCTCTCTTTCTTTTTACGGATACTCGATGCAGTCAGTCGACGCCATCAGCCGATCGATCGTCCATCCAGACCTATTTTGGTACAATGGAACGGCTTGGTTAACTGGACATCAATTAGCCGGTCTCGCGATTATACGGGTATTGGCTGGCTGATTGCACGGATGTATAGTTGATAGTCATCCTGAAGACGTTTCAGAACTGCGAACAGCTATTCTGTTGACATCGACAGATAGATTAATATCGCGCGAGGTAAACGCTTGAGACGGAGATGCTTGAGATGGTCGTGAGATCGCAGAGTCGTTTAAAGTTGACATTTATACAAGGTGAATCATTTAACTCTGCCATCTAAATTTAACTGCGAACCATTTGTCGTGCGAAGGAAGAAAATGTTTGGAACGAAAGTCGTTTGACATGAGCCGGACCGTGCAACGTAATGATTAGTTTTGCGATACTTTGCTTCTTTGTCGACGTATACAGCTGACCTTGAGCTTTTGCATTAGACCGCGTAATGTTTGACGTTGCGACTCGAAATAGTACCGGATACCGAGTAAATGATTGGTTAGGTGCATGGGGCCAGAAACTGATTTATTACCCAGATATTATCTAGTCGATTTTTAACTTGAGTAATGTTCAAAATTATGTCCACCGCATTCAGCGCAAATACGTAGTCGATAAACGAGTGAACGTGACACACGTCGAGAAGTGTTTCCTGGGTTATAGCATTACGTGCTTTGATGGTACGTGTGTTGTGGATCCTTCGTGTCTTCGTGAGATGGCTCGCGATAAACTTCAGCTTTTAGACGACCCCATAGAAAGTAATCAAGTGGCGTCAAGCGTAGAGGCCGAGCCGTTCGTGGAATTTGTTCTGCGTAAACTAGAAAGAGGTATTTTGTTGATATCGAGAGCGAGATTAATACTGCGTGGGACACATGATTGAGTTGAATAGTCGATCACTATGAAACGATAAAGCATTTAGCTTAAAGTTGACATCGATATAAATTAGTTCAACGTTTTAGCGAATAAATCAATTGTCTTTAGTCTGTTTCTACTGTCGCGTCGCAGACGTTGTTTTCCTTTGTTTCTTTCAGTTTGTTTCGTTATAAATTTCGTTACCTATTTTCAATTCATTTTTTGTATATTTTCCATTAAAACGTTTCGTTCAATTAGCAGCGCTTTATAGTCTACGTTATAGCTCAAACGAAATAGTGTTGAGAACACAGAATGTAACAGTGAAAATACGTATCACGTTTAATACAATGGACGTGTTAAAAAAAAATGTGATATTTTAAAAAATTACAAAATTGAAGTTTGAATATTGTATCAATTTTCGATGGAACTTTAAACGCCATTTACGCGTTGGATTTTACCTGCAGTGCATTTTATATGAAAACTGTACAGCAGGTCTCTATATAGAACTGCACTCTTCTACGGCTAAAAATAATACGGTATCATGTAAGAGACACAGTGTTAGATACACGAGCATAGGATACATAGACGTAGTGTAAGGACAAAGGTGCTTAAAAGCTTCATTAAAAAATTATAACAAAAATATGGAATACGAAGGAAACGATAATGATTTCAGCTACCATCAAAAAGCCTCGTAATACGTGCCTGAAAGCGTTATGTAGAAAGTACTCGAAAATTCTTAATTTCATATATTTTTCCTCCTGCACGAAATATCTAAATAAAACACGTTCCATTGTCATCGTCCTCAATGTGTCCCAATATCTTCAAAATGAATATTTCTCAATATCCATCTTTTCCAAGATTCTTAACACGTTGACTGCCAGACGAATTGTCCATGGTTTGCCCAAGGCGTCGACGTGAACTTCTCATTATGCGATGCATATTATGTTGAAATATTATTTGCAGCAAATAAAATGAGTTATAAAATCATGCTTGAAGCAGTTTTCGTGCTGAGGGCCACCGGTGACCCCCACGGCGTTGTAGACAATTATTACGATCGTCCTTTTTTCGAACAATCGTGCTATGTATTTTTAACATTTGCTGCGTCGCCGGTCACCGGTGGCCCTCACGGCGCTATAGTCAAACCGAGTGCCGGTCACCGGTGCCCCCCATGGCAGTAAGCGTGTTAATTACTGTGTCTCTCAGTTTATTACGAATCGAATATGAAATTTCTCAATACAGTCGCTCATGATCTATCAACATCTATTTGTTTCTCCGTCTATTTCAGATTTCGAATAACAATCGCTACTTTTCAGATTTGAGATAAAATAGAAAAATTTCGTTGTTAATAAAAAATGTCGCTGCACAAACGTGAGGAACTTTAGCTGTAGAGAGTCGACGGACATGTATTCGTGCATATTTCGATCGCGTGGCATACACAATAAATTTGCCCTGAATTTCTGGCGATTTCATCAGCGAGGACGAAAACAGGATTCGAGTAAAAATGATGCAAAGCAGAGACGGACGGAAAGGGGGATGGCGATGAACGAAACTCGGAACAAGTCGTGTTCCGGCCAAAAGTTGGTCGAGCACTGGCAAAGTTACGACTTACGCGGAACCTTTTGTCTCTTGACAATGGCCAACTTGCTTGCTGTGCGAGACGGTGTTCTGCTCGTATACTACAACCTCCACACTTTCCATGGTTAAACCCTATTCCGCGTGTCGTTGGCGTTTTCTGACTGATGGCAGCTTTACAAACGAAGCTTCTTCTCGTGGTTCCCTTTTATCTTCGTTGCGTGTACAAAGTTTGACGAATAACATCTCTGTACGAGAGAAATCTCATGCCAGTCTAGTGTATTCTTATATATTTATTGTATATTTATATTGTTATCTTGCTTGTTATATTATTTACTATAATTGGTATTAAATTGATGTAAGGATAGATGCTGCTACGGAGAAAGGTTTGAAAGTATTTATTAAGTATTTACGCGGTAGCTGTCGAAATAGATAGTATATATCTACTAAAGAGAGAATAATTCATATATTTAATGTAATATACGGTGAATTTGAAGATAGAGTTTCGAAGATTTGAATATTTGAGAAGCGAAAATTACGAAGATTTAAAGATACGAAAGTTTTACAGTTTGTGAATTTAAATATTTGAAAATTTGGTAATTTAGGTATTAAAAAATTCAAAGAATCTGAAAATAATTTGAAACTTCCACGATTACTTTAATAATTCTCGTTACTTTGTAATTCTCGCATGCAAGAATTCACCTTTAAGCACGGTACGTAAGAAGGAAAATTATCCCATTTCCTCTACCTGTCCTTTCTCATCGATGCTGATCGTCGATCGTTCACTCTCAACCTCCCAACTCGTGTTTTATTTCCTGCTCGCGCCAAATTCCCTAAATCACAAATGTAGAAATTCCTATCAACAGCAAAAACAATTCTCCAAATTTTGTAGATTTTTCTAGTTGCCAATCCCCGTCAAATAGCAGTTCGAAAACGATTCTCTCGTTGTTGCGTTCACTCGCCAACAATATCAACAATTTTGCTTGACGAAATTGCAATTGCATTGAAAAACGAACAAAGATGTGGAAAAAAGGGCAAGAGAAGAAAGTAAAGGAGGATCGTCGTTGCATATTTAATAGAGTGGATTTACGTCGGGGTTTTAATGTCGCGCGAATAGCCTAGTTTTACGCAAGGGAGAGCGTTTTCACGCGTGCAGACGACATGGAAAATAGGTCGAGCGTGATTTACACTACATACGTGGTTTCCGTAAATGAATATTAATGCGTCTCGCATCGGGTTTCGCTTTTGCACCTTCGTTTCGGCGCCGTTTATATTCGACCGTGCGGAAACGCGACATCTTCTGTTGCGTACCGTACGATGCTTTGATAGAGGCCACAGGGAAGCAGAGGGACCGTGCAAATCGGAGGGAAGGAATTCCACGTTTGGCAAATACCTCGTTGATTACACGTATCGAACAGTCATGAATTATGCATCGAGCTGGCTGCGGTTTCCATCGTGTTCGCTGCGTCACCTGCTGCTAATTATTTCCATTGTTTCGATGAAATCGAAGGTGGCTCGATTGCAATTCCAAAGGTCCATCGGTGGTCTTCCAAGTGTCATTATTGCAAACTATAGCGTAGAACAATTTGATAATTGTGATTCGATGGAAAATATTGGATAGTTATTACATGTATTTGTATCGAAGCTGAAAAATCTCTCGTTCGTTACGTTTCCTCGTAATTCTCCTTGCTCTCTGGGCGAAATCGAAAGTGGCTTGCAATTCCGACAGTTTATCGGTGGTCCTGCAGGTGTCATTATTACGAAGTTTTGTAGCGCTATATACTATAGCATAGAATAATTTGATAGTTATAAAGCCAGTGGAAAATCCTAGACAGTGGAAAATATATCGTACACTGCGAGAGTCGTACGAAATACCACGACCATAAATGTGAAGAGTTGAGAAATCGTCTTTTATACGTTAAATTTGACAAATTAAAGTTACAGTATCCTGCTGAACTAATAGTTTTTCCACATAAATAGGTTGATACATTTCCACCGAAATGGTACCATTAATTTATTAAAAAACATATGATTCGTTTAAAAAATGAAATTGGCCTTAAAATCTCCTCCACTTAACGCAAAAAAAAGAAAGAAATAATTTGCGTCGTATGACGTGCCGCTTGGAGCCAACAAATTTCTTTCGATGACTTTAGTCCCTCGTGAGATACTCCATCGTTTAGGCGAAACACTCCGTAGACGAAGATTGGGATAAAAAAGGTACCTAATCTATTCCATTGTAAAGCTTAAAACGAGTACCCAGTTTCTCTTAATTTCTCCCGTCTTTCTCTCGACTCGTTTCACCATTACACCGTACGAATCTACCCCTCGAAATTATCCCTTCTTCTCAATTGCCAACGTCATTAGCAAGTCGTCACAGCATAAACGGTCGACTATACCTAACGTATACACACGTTCATTCGCCTATTTTATCCACATCAGGCAGCGGTAACGACTGTTGAAGCTGTTCTCTCATCTACGACTGAATGCACGTAAACTATTCCGCTCTACCTCTCTCGCTCTTATTGTCCATCTCACGCACTCTCTGGCAACGCTTATCTGTAGCTCCCCGAAGCCAGTCGGATGTCATCCTGTCGAGGAATCCATCATCTGGGAAGCCAGCTCATCTAGTCAAGCTAAATTGACTACGTGCACGAAATATCCTATCTGGCTGTTACCGAATGGTAGTGGGTTGCACGTGGACGAAAAGCGGCAAGATTAACGCATCTCGGGGCGAAACGAGCGGAAACGATGGTTCTCCCCATCGGTTTCCGGGGAAATACGTCCGGAATGTCGGCGCCCGTGTAACAGCCCGCGAAATAACGAGACGGAAAATTGAATCGCCTGCCCTGCTGCAACTGGCTTCTCCGGCGAAACATTGTCAATTAGTCCGGTTAAGAATTTGATCTCTTTTGCCGTGCACTGGTTCGCACGATGGCTAACACAATTTACGATAAACGCAAAATTAACCGAGAGTTAGACACTTGCCGGAGTTAGAGCGTTAGAATATTCTACAATCCGGGCAAGGATCTTGTATCGTTTACGGTGATCGATATCTCGTTGCGAATGAAACGAATTTTTAATGAGATTATCGATACAGCGTGATATCAACTGCAACGAGAAGCATCGCACTCGATAGGGCTTGGTTATACTAAAACAAGTCTCTGTTGGTGAAAGTCTTTATGGAATACGGTGTACATTTAGTGATACATTGAAGTATTCTATGAAGTGGACATTTTTGTGATTCCAGATAATTATTGAGAGAAGAGGAATGTCGGTGTCGAAAGTTTCCGAGTGAAAGAGGAATAAACGTCTTTTTACATATGAAATAATACTTATCGGTATTTATGATATCTCGTTTCAATCTCGTCTTAACATTTCCCTTGAAACATTCCAAACAGTGTTTTCTCTCTATCGAAACGAGAGTGTTGTATATTAAGAGATATAAGAATTAAAAAATCGTAGCAGCATTTTAATAATCATCGATCGATCGTTTAAATCGCCCTTCTCGTTATCGTATTTCGTTCTATTTAACGCGCCCAATTAAATATTCTATTTAAGACGGACAAATGGTTCTGTTGGGTGATGGAAATGGTTAACAAAAGCTGTTCGCAATGATTCGCAAGATAAACTAGATGCTCGTAAACCACACGTCCACGATAAATTACCTAATGGTTTTATTTGCCCGGATATTATAATGGCTGTTGAATGTTGGGGCAAGTTTGATGGAAATGCAGTAGAACCTGTGGTTGTCCATGGGAAGACCAACAATGGCCGTCACCGTGCATTATGTCGAAGCTTAAAGTGTGCACGCCTCGTTGTGTTCTTGTTCGTACTTGTCCACTAATAATTTAATCGCACGGCCAAAGGAAACTCTGAACTTGCCCGTCGTTCAAACATGCTAAATGAAATGCATTGTACTTGTGTACTGGTTTGACGAGTTTAAAATTAATTCCACGGTGACGTGGCGGAGTTGAGAAACGAGGACTGGGTTACGAAGGGAAACGTGCTGCTGGGGGTCCATTAATACGTTTAATATGGAAAGACAAATATGTATCGTTTAGCTATACTTACACGCGTTTATAGGGACGATGGGATTCGTACGATATTTATGGAAAAATCAAATAAATCGGAAATGTCTAATGACACGCGGTGGAAATTACCAGGTGGAGATTTTTATGTGATTTCATTTCAACTTTTAATTCCATTTAAAACTTATAAGAAATCTCCGTTACGTAATCACGCGATAGAAATCTGAACAATCACGTGCGAATGAAACGAGATGAAATCTTTTAATCGATGTTAGTATTCGTAGGAATCGTGGATTATATTTTGAGAAGTAAACGATACATGTGAAATATTCTATAATGATAAATGGCAAGATTAATTAATGGCTTGTCGATTTTCTTAGTAATCAAATTAATTGTAGGATTTATAGAAATTTTGGATTATATTCCGAAAGGTAAATGTTCGGTATGAAATTATTTTGTAAACGTGGAAAATGGTGTCGTATTACGTAATTCTCTTATAGTTAGCCTTTTAGGCTAAAGTAAAACTGTAACGTTCTAGTTTGTTGGAAATAATTTTCAGTTCGATTGTTTTCTATTATTTTATTCTTGGCTTTAACGACACGAAAGGAAAGTAGAGCCCGCTGAAATGCTAAAGTGTTCACGAATGTTCGTAAAAGACCTTTAAAATCGACGATCGAGCAAACGAGCCACCTGCTGAGCTCTCATTGAATATATCGAGCTAGTGGATACCATTTTGAGCAATAGCAGCATTTTGTCATTACACGATTAGGGATTCTCTTTACTGCTATCGTCTTCCTGCAATGATGTAGAATGTAGATGAACGATGATAATTTACGGTGCTTGTGGCTACGTGTATTCTATTCAAATATATCAATGCCATTTTTAATTTATTTTATTTAAGTATCGTATATTTAATTTATGCACTCTATTCTTTTACAAGTTTCAGGTTAGCGTTCGCTACTCGATCAACGTATAATTAAATTTGTCGAATTTATTTTGTTAATCCGAGCAAACGAGATTAATTTCCAACTTTCAGGCTGCACATTCTTTCGCCGAATAAGATATTCTAATAATGTTTGTACAATATCGTGAAATATTTTTACCTTAAATACTGCAAACGAATATATGGGAAAAATATATCATGGGGAATCTCATGCATGTCAAATTGCGTGCGTTTATTTTTCATTCGCAGTGTTCCCTCGACTCATACATAAATTCATTAATAGCCATGGCTTCGATTATCGAACAGTGATCGGGTAACTTTGTTAATCAACAGCGAATTGCAATTATCTTGCGGAAGGCTCTCAATGTCATGGTATTGCAAACTGTGTTATGGCAAATTATTGAATCATCGGGCTGCAGCTTGCAATTGATAATCTTGTCCTAGATATTTAGCATTCGGTTTAGCATTCGAGAAATCTGATAATCTGATTAGCAAAGTCATATTTAATTCCACGAATTTCAACCACCGTATCGTGTTGATCGATAAAGCTTCATTAGTAAATCGTGATGAATTTTCGATACAGAATGTTGACGAATGAAACTTTTATAAAATTGGTTTATTTATTTTTGTTAATAGAACGGATATAGATACAGATAGATACATATATGTAACGTAAGAAATAATAAAAATAGAGAAGACGAGAAGAAAAGTAAAAGGAAAAGAGCAACAATAGCTACACAATATAAAGTAGAAAATTAAATACAAACGGAGTTACAAAATTTCTTTAATTAGAACGTAATATAAACAAGTGTGTAAATCTTCATGCAAAGATTTCTTCAAACAATAAATAGAGCTATAGAAAAGATCGATCTTATCTCTGCAGATATATCGATTAATATTAATATTCGATAGATTGGATCGCTTGAATCATATTTTACAATAGCATAGTGAAATGTGATATTTAAAAAGGACAATGTAATAGGAAAAAATAGTTCACGAGTAAAGTATCGAAGTGAAATAGATATTGTCTTCAATAAATCTCGGTGTGAATAATTTTCGATTATTTCGATCTTAGTTACAAATAAAATTTCTCCTCGAATAAATTAATTATTTCTATACGATCAGTGGACCATTTGATTATTTCATGTTCAGGATGTAAAATAATTTATTTTACACAAAAATTGGTCGTTTCTTTACAGTCGAATTTGTAGCTTGGCATTTAACGTCATCGATTTGTTTCGATGGAAACTAGATTTATAGAAACAGGTTTCTATTCGTCTTTTACAACTTATTTTTCATATTTTTCAGTCGTTGGACAGTTAATGGCAATTTCATGCGTACTTTAAATGTAATTTAGGTGTAATCGGGCCGGGCAGATTGTTTATAAAACGAGTTAGTGCGAGATTTTTCTTTTGGATGGCTACTCGCCTCGTTTCGATGAAATTCAATTTTAAGGAAGTTGCCAGGGATAGAATCACTATACTCGAGGATAAAATTTCAAGATCTCGTGTTGCAGGATTTCTCTCTCTTCTTTTAATGGTTATTTAATCCCTGAATATAAAACCAAATAAATAATTTGTTCATCAAAGGAGATAAAAGATTTAATTGGAAAGGAATATTAAATTCCTTATTAGAAATTCCTTATTGCAGACTTATTTTAATAATTTCGTGTTTATTATGTATTACATTTTATCTTGCTGAAACTTAATTACAGTAGGAGTTTTTCTTAATTAATTTCAACGAGTTTAAAGATTTTGTAAACCTCACATCTGCTGAAGATCTCCGTCAATACGATTTTACTCGTACGCTACGGTGAAAAGTCGAAGAAAATGATTGAAATATTTCATAAAATAATCATAGTCAAAATCGACCAACGCCAACCATATCAGGTCCGGTCAAATGACCGGTCTGATGAAAATTTAATTTAAAGTTGTACGTTCGTCGTTATTTCTTTTTTTCGTCTAACTTTACGAACATTTTTATATTATCTGATCCAATTAATTCTTCAATTTTTGTTAATATAATAATTTACATAACGTTAGACGAACAAAAGAAGCAACAGTGAATGCAAAATTTCAAATTAAACTTTGAAATCGTTCATTCGACCGAGCCTGGTAAGGTTAGTGCTAACACACTTTCAGAGAAATCATACATCGACAATTTTATCGTACGCCGTCCAACAAAATTGCTGTGAACGCAAGCAATTCTGTCGGAATTTATATTAGATGGAGAAACATTCGAGTAATTTCAAGTAATTCGGTGAAAAACCGCGAGCTAATTAACCCATCGGAAGGACATACCACTCGTTAACATGCTAATGAGAAATTCACTGTTGCCGTAACGTAATCGAAGCACGATAATTATCAGTTCACTTTTCCTTTTGTCGGCGCCCTTTTACCACGTAATTTCATCGTATCTTTTTCGTTCGTCGAATCGTCGAAGCAAGCACTGAAATTACGTGCAGCGTGTCGATCATCGAGAAAATTAACCGGAACGAAGGACGCTGGCCGGAAGGACCGGTGTCCTCCTGCCTTCAAACTTAATTATCGTCTGGCAATTAACAGGCGGTCTCTCCTCTTGAATTAGACAGTTTACGAACTGCAGGAAAGTTGGAGCACCGTCATGCCATAATGCAATTGGTCCGACTTGTGTGCTCACCTATGCGCATACGTCGTTGATTGCGTATCCATCCTGCAAATACCCGGACGCCTTTCCAACATTCTCGATCAAGCAGGTCCAACCGGAAATTGGTAAAAGCACCCAGTCATCGAGTTATCGATAAGTTAATTGTACAAAGTGTCCAATGTCCATCTACGATGGTTATTTTCAGAGTATGATTAGAGGGCGAAAGAGCTTCGCTTGTTGGCTGATGTCTCTCGTAACGAGAATTTCAGCACAGACCAAAGTATAGCGATTACGAAAAGTATTTGTACGTATCGTATTGATTGGCATTGATAGTGGCATAACTGGAAAAATTTCAAATTTATTTTTACCGAATGGAAGATCTATTTTTTTTTTGGAGAAAATCTTCATAGGCGCCCCGCCCCTTCCGGGGAGAGGGCGCCGGGTAGTGCCGGATTCGTACCAGCTAAAACCTCCACGGAGATCGTCCTGACGATTGGTAGGAGAGCCCCGGGACCATCTTGAATGGAAGGTCTATTGATAGAAGTCTATTTGTAGAAATTGTATCAGTTTTGCGTGTGAGCGAAAAAATTACTTGCTATTTATGCTGCTATCAGCCTGACCTTTTAGTTTCACGATATTGGCTCATGTTCGGTTGTCTTGTCACACTAGTGGAAGCTTGTATTGCTTCCGGAATAGTGGCATGTCTTGTGTCAAGTGAGCCTTGTGATGTCGTTGAAGCGACTCACGAAGATTTCTTTGCAAATTTTAGAAGACCTCTCATCTTCGAAATTTATATCTTTTTTAACGTTTTTGTAATCATATTGTGTATAATATATGATACAAGTGCTGTTAAAAATATATTGTGGTTATTGTACTGTATGTATGTAGCAGTGGTTAATTATTAATATTAACAGTTTTTATTAAACTCCAGTAGAACGAGGTTTTGCATTGTATACATAGCAAGTCCATTTGAAGAATTTTTATAAAACTCTTGACAACAAAAAGGATAATTTTGGTAGATATTAATAAAATCGTTCTGTATCCTTAGGAAGCTCTTTCGAATTGCATTTACTAATTGATATTTACTCATAAATAGTAAATTAGTGAGAGAATTCGTTAACAGGTACTTGTTAAATTTTACGAATAATGTTGGCTCGATTATTCGTAGATACAAGAGGTAGCAAATGAACGAAAAGAAAGAACCTGCAAAAATTTTCATTTGAGAAATGGGATTTCTGTCCACTCCTACGTAATATCATCGATGCAACGGGTGAATTTCGCGTTGGCTCATTAATCTCAATCGCATTAGTGAAAATTTTAATGCGATAAGTAGCAGACGAATCGTGCACACATATTACAAACATAACACAAACTCGATTATTTTCAACATATTGCAACATAATCCGCTGAAAAATGTGCACCCATACCTGCATCTACTCCTACGTACTGTCATCGATGTAAACAGCGAATCTCCCGTTGTCTCGTTAATTCCAGCCGCGTTAGTCGAAATTTTAATCTATAAAATAGCAGAAGAGTCGCGTATATAACTAAGAAATGTACGGAATCAAGCAGAAAGTTTCCTAAATCAGCTGAAGAATTTACAACCGTGTCCCTATCTGCTCGCATGTAACGCCATCGTTGCAATTACTAAATTTCTCGTTGACTTGGGATTCCGGTCGCGTTAGGAAGAGTAGAGCCGCCCCTCTCAAGCTGACAAGAGTTGCTACGTATCGGGGTCGTAGGTGGCACACCAGAGGGGTAAGATGGCAGGCAGAAAGGGAGAAACGGAGTTATTTAAAACCTGGTTCCCTCGATCGTTTCTCTTTGCTTCACTGGAACGTGCGAGGCGTACCGCGAAGCGCGCACACGCGTCGATATCGTCGCGTGGCCGGACTTCTTCTTCTTCTTGCACAGCCACGTTTTGTAGGCTTTTGCGGCCGGTCGCGCGAGGGCTTCGCCTTTATTGGATGAGCCCGTACGAGCGCGGCTAATTATGAGATCCCCTTAAGGCCGCCACCTCGGCGAACCGCGCGCGCGGTCTCGCGCCGCCTCGACCAAAATAAACGCGCACGGCGGCCGGCTGAATTCTAATTAACTGCAATTTACTCGCCGCCGTTTCTATTTTCACGTGGTCGCGCGCGCTCCGCCCTCCTTGATCATCCTCCCCTTTTTTACTCTTCTGTTTTTGCATTTTCTGCCGTGCGCCGCTTTCTCACACTGGTTATTCCGCGACGTCTACCGCGATAACGAGGGGAAAATGTTGATCATGGGTGGATTGGCGTGAAGCATAATTGGACCACGTTATGCAAAATCCTAGCGGCGTTCGATGATCCGAAATCGAGTAAATTTAGTTGGAAGATTTGAAGTCGAGGGTAAAAGTAGCTTCGCTTCTATTGGCCAGGGCAAAGTTCGCTATATTGGAGCACTTGAGAAAGTACCTGCATAAATCGGAAACGTGCTGGTAGAAAGTTGAGCTGGGAAGTTTGAAAACAATTTTGAGCATTTTAATTGAAAGACAAATCCAATAGAATAGAAATGAAACGTTGCGCGAGGCTGGTTACAAAAATATATCTTCTAAATAGCGCCAATGATTAATCCTAAATTGGATCGTGTCCATTTCTCTTTATCTTGGGTAAGAAATTTTATTTAAATATTCACTTATGTTTTATAGAAAATACTTTTTTTTATTCTACGTAGAATAAGAAAGAATACGTTGGAAAAAATAATCAGTAGCTGCCAGATAGGCAAATAGGTGGGTAGTTAGCGCAGCTCAAATGGATCAATTTCTTGCGAGAAACACAATGAACCTAGTTTTCTCCCGCAACTTATTCCGAAAATGTGGACAACGGACAGAACAAAGGCAATTTTCATTCTCCGATTCGTTTGAAGAATCCCTATACCATAAACTATCTTTTTTTTTACGAGATGTAGAAGCTTTGAGCAGAAGGCAAATTTCTCTTTTTCCTGGATTCCAGTTCAGCCATAACCATGAACATTTTTGTTCTTAACGTCGATTCCACGGTTTAGCATAGCTTTTGTTACGTTATCTCCCCTAGCTATTTCATTTAAATCTGCGACACCATTTTTATGCGCCGTTATGACCCCTTTCATATTCTTCTCGTCCCATTTCCCATATTTTCCACGCTATGACACCTTTATCCTCGAGAAAAGAAAAAGTTCGATAATTTCGACCGATGTAGCTGAACTTATTAAGAATCAACCAATGCTTTGTCACAGTGTGTTACGCACGATGATTAAATCGTGATGAAAATTTCAAAATTTCGTTTGTCGTAAATTTTTCAATTTTGCATCCGATACAGATTTGCCATTTGGCCATAATATCGATAAAATCGTAAAAGTATCCGTAACGTTATGGTATCTTCCACGAGTAGGTTCCTCTACATTTATCATTCCGAGAGGATTGGAGAAGTCATTCTCTTCGGCCATAAGGAGTTATGATTCTTCCTTTTCCATCGTTATTGATCTTATTTGTAGTCAAGCGATTTGCAAGTTTTCTGCGAAATAACTATAATAAAAGAATAATCTTATAACGTAAGAGCTGTTCTATGTGAGTTTACAATTCATTGTTAATTAAAGATTACAACATTATGGGATCCGTACTGTATTTAACTAAATTTTTGTTATTTCCAGGGTTGCTAGGTTTCTGCATAATATGACTCGCAAATGACTATCAAATGACTAGGAATGTCGCAAAGTAGATTTATTGGGAAAATTAAATTCTGATTAAAATTGAATTTTAGCACATTAGAAAAGGAAGAACGAACGTACGATGAATGCAACTGTAGAAAGAATTAATAAAACATGATGTGTTTTTATCTTGTTTTGTTCCAATACAGAGTGAGGAGTCTTTATTTTTTAAACAGTGCGTTAAAATATTTCATGGAAGTTTGATGATCTTCAGAAATATAGATGAAATAATAATTTGGCTATAATTTACGTTTCAAACGATAATCAGGCGATTATCTCTATTATCGTTTTATCATCGTAGCGATTTATTTCAGATTTTTAAAATGATACCGTTAATTATCAAAATTGATTTATTTAGGAAGAATGATGTTTATTTGGTGACTAAAATTTCGGCCTCTCTGATACGGCGTTAATTAATGGCGATGTAATAAACGAGTAATTATGAAACGATCAAAGATAGACTAATTAAAATATACGAAGTTAAGCAAATGTTAACAAATTAGAAATCCATCGACTCGCTAATGAATATTAATAGAGAAATCCACATAAATAACTTAGAATGAAACACGCGCCTATAATCTACTATGCGAACCATTCTTCTTTATTTACAAATAAAATAAAATATCCTACAATCATATTTTAATATATCCTCAATTTAATCTCACAATTTATTGATTCCATAAAAACATAGCAATCATTACTTCCAATAATTTACTATCAACTCACATTGCTACTATATTATCATTAGACTGCGGACTGTTTATGTATCTACGAGAAATTTAAATATGAAAAATATAAAATATAATACAAATATAAAAGCACGAAAGAAA
The DNA here is from genome assembly GCF_014825855.1 of Bombus pyrosoma. Taxonomy (NCBI): domain Eukaryota; kingdom Metazoa; phylum Arthropoda; class Insecta; order Hymenoptera; family Apidae; genus Bombus; species Bombus pyrosoma. Next base: position 6,364,145 of record NC_057784.1, read on the forward strand.
TTTCGATTGAAATTTTGCTTTTTCAGCTGTATTGGTAAAAATCTAAATTTGAATAAACATTCACAGACTAGTTATCGATTGAATCCGTCAAATACCATACACGAACAGCGATACATATTTCGAATCAAATTCAAATTTAAACAGTAGCACATATCGATCAGATATTCTTCGCGTATTTCGATACAAACTACAAATCGCCCATCTTGCCAATTCTTTTCTCCCTTTTTCGTCACTCTATGTATCTTCACTGTGTCCAATCGACCAACCTCCATTACCTTCCTACGTTAGCATTAAACTTCGCCTCTTCTTCCACGCGATATCCACCCTTCTACGCCATAAGATAAAACAGCTTACCAAGTAACACTTCACAGCTCTGTAACGCGTCCTTAAGCCGAGTCGCGACACCGTATAATAGCTGCTTCGTTTCCTTCGGTCAAGTATCACGCTTCTTGCTCATCTGCCTGCGATCTACTCTTCATCTACCAACTATCTTCTACGCAATTTACAATCCCGCGTTATCGTATTCGTCCGATTTACCTTTGCGCTTTTCCCACACCTCGCGATCTCCGCTTTCTTCCTTTTTTTTTTTTTTTTTTTTTTTTTCATCGAGGCAAGCTAAAACTAAAGTGACGGAAGCTGGTCGTGGATCGCTTCGAATTACAGTCTTACACGAAAGATTTAAAAAAAAAAGCGATTTCTCGATCGAGGACGCGGTTAACCAGCCACTTGAATCGCTATAAGATCGTTTTCGAGCGATCAATCGGCTTAACGATCATCTTGCAAATTGATAGCTATTCAAACATCTCGACCAACAAACGAATCATTGACGAAGCGCGGACCCCCGTTTATTATCCTGTTCTATCGTTAGGCTCACGTTTCTATGGAAATAAAGCCTGCTTGTTCCTTCAGTCGAGAGGAATAATAGAATATTCCGCGTTCAATTATCGAGCAAGCCTTGCTGTGTGCATAAGCTGGAAGGGAAAAGATGGCTCGGAATTGGTTGAATTGCTCTTTCTCCGACCTTCTCGACGATCGGAAATCCTCATTCTTTCGAAGGTGGCTAGAGCACATTCGAACGTCTGATTTGGTTGCTTCGTTACGTGCTCGCTGCAGATCCGATTCCTACGATGCTGTGCGCCGTGGAATAATTTTCCTGGAATATCTGGCTTATTGCATATTATATATTCCGCATATTTTTATGAGTGCTACATGCTCCTGGGCAGTTCCTGAAACATCCTATAGAGAAAGCGAGAGGGAAAGAGGGAGGTTTGTGATACGAACGGATTCAATGTTTATGGTGGTCATAAAGTTTGCTCTGCTAGCTGTGTTTCTCGTATGCGTCGCCTATATTTTTCACGTCACGACCGTATCGTGTATTTACCATTGCGATCGTTGTACGATCGAATCTTTTTGACGTTTTGCCTTTGTCTAACGTTATCGTTAAAATCGTTCGTGTATAACGTGATTCAATTCTTTCGGTTAATTGTAATTACTCTGTTTTAAAAGCATCGTGTTGTCACTAAAACAAGAAATGAATCAGACGGATCTGTTAAAAGAAACTAACGTGGTTTCTACTATTTTATTAACAAAGTGATTGATTTTACAAACATTTTTCTCGGAAATATTTTCTCGGTTTAATTCGCTCAACGTTGAAAATTTCGCAGAAAAGTTAGACGAGCTGCGGATTAGATTTCGCACAGGAGCTGAATAATTTAAATGGCAAGGACGATTTTACAACGATGGGATTAAAAATGGTCACATTAGGGTCACGCGGGTTTCACCACTCGCCGGAAAGCATAAATCCGGAAAATCCATTTTCGTCACGGTTCATATATCAAGAAACACGGTTCTATTAAACGAGATTCCAAGCGTTTCCCTTTCGTCCTCCCGTCTATTTGGCTACACTTGCCTTTTTCGCGAAATAAAAAAATCTCGCCCCGAACGACCGTGCTTTATCTCTTTTCGCCCATGCGTTTCGCGAAATCTCAAAGAAAATCCTGCTTTAAGTAGATACACGTCCTCGCTGCCTTTCAACTCCGTAGGGAATCATACGAATATAAATCGTTTTATCGCTGTCCCGCTTCAACGCGATCACATCGACCTCCGTCTTCGTTTCGCAATTATGGATGAAAAGTTATGCTTCGCAATTATTTCGAATTCTTCCGTGTAGCTAATTTCTCTACCGAAATTGATACCTTTCATGGAAGAATTCTCATGGAATTTAATGGAATTACAGACGGTTGACACGAAGAAACGACTTGGATAGGATTTGTCCACGTTAACAATTTTCATCGAAATGCATCTTCAGGAAATGTTGTTTATCCACGAAACATTTAACATGCAGGAGACTGGAAGGAGAAAATGATCCGAGTAGAATTCGTCGAGATTGAAAATGTCCATTGAAGTGTATTTTTAGGAAATCTGGTTTATTTATACCCGATCGAAACGAAGTTAAAATAAAATTATAAAGTAGATCGTGGCTATTTATGCAAATCAGTATTTTTACGAGTATAGCGAAAAACATGGAGTTTAGGTAATTCGTATAAGATCGTTTTGTTCATTGAATATTATAAGGACACTATACTTTGGATATTTCATACATTTCTACACGTATTTCCATACATTTGTGCCGTGTGTGTTCCTTTCTAAATCTTCGAATTTTCCATAAATATATAAGAATTTATGGTCCAATTATTAAATTAATATTACATCATCGTACATTTATGAGAAATTTACATGCTCGTGAATGCACAAGCTGTAAGTACGAAATGTATGAAAATGTGCAAAGTGTCTATTGTACTCCTCGCAATATTTGCAAAAATAAGACAAATCTCTGTATTTAACTGGATTCATAAAAGCACGAATTTTCAATGGCCACCCATACGCGATAAAAATACAACTTCTCGAAAACATTCGCGATTCAATCGTCGCTTCTCTTAACTTTCCAACTTTGAACAATTTCAACTTCTGAATGGTTCACGTAGCTCGTATCTGCTTGCTGTGCTCACGTGTTCGCCGAGCAAAAGATGTAGCAGGATGAAGAAAACAAAGCCGTGCTCGTAATTTTCATCGGTCCGCACATAAATTCGTAGATACAGCTATTGCCGGGCGTAACGACGTCTAAAAAGCTCAGGACAGGACGAAAGGTTTATAAAACCTGCTTACCCCTTTCCCCAACCGAGTGACATCATAAAACGAGGAGGGTGCACCGTGAAATTCGAAAGGGCGGCGGAAGGCTTTTTAGCTGAAGCTGTGGCTGTGTCGCTGGACCTCAAACAGTTGCTCGTAAAATACCCTTTTAGACGAAGCTCCGTCGCCGAGAAAGTAAAATGAACGTCGCCGAACAGTCAAAGAAACCGATGCAATTGTACGGAGGATCGTAGATCGTATTTGTTAGCAGGTTGATTAAAATTCGAAAAATAATCGAATGGAGGACTTGGAAGAGAAACTGATGCACTTCACATTTTGCGAAAAATTTCTTGATTTTATTATCTTCCTCTTACTTTTTCATTTTCAGATACACAAAGTCAATACTAGCTTCTAGGAGAAAATCATAAGATTTGTGTAAAATCGTTTATCCCGCGAATATGGCAGAAATAATAGAAAATTTTCAGAATTACAAACCATCTCGTTATCTGACATAGAATCTGAAAATTGTGACTGGGAAGTCTATCGTACGACAGAGTCTTGCACAGAGAGAAAGTATCAACACTCGCAGAACCTTCCGCTAATATTCCCATCTGCAATGAAATATCCAAATCTAAAAGTCATCGAGCTCTGGAAGCTTTAAAAGGGGAGCATCGAATTTCCAGGAAAATCAAGAGCTTCGAAATGGATACTCGATCGGGGACGATCTTGTACAGGGAAAATGTGTCAGTTTCCAGGACTTTGCAGCAATATCTCTATCGACTTATCCCCAACCAAATATCCAAATCTCGCCATCCACGAGCTGAGAGCTCTTAAAGGAAGAATCGCATTTCCAGGAAAATCAACCGGTTCGAAATGAATACTTCAGCATGAAAGGCGAAGGCAATCGCAATCCGTTCGAACCAAAACGCTCGAACGAGCTCCGGCGTACAGCCGCAATCGGCCTGCTAACCCATAAAGTACCACGCGAAATTATACGATCGTTTCAACGCGAAAATCGCGGTCGAGATCTATCGACCCTTTCGTGCGGTCTCGTCTCTGGGACACCGAGCTCGGGTTTCGTTTCTCTTCGGAGAAACTTTGAGTATTTCGACGCGAGGATCACGGTCGACGACGACGGCGACGACGAGGCCAAGAAGGCAAAGATATATCGACCCGTCGTTTCCGTTCTCCAGAGTACGGTCGTCAGATACGCTGCAGAACGAACTTTTCTGATCTGCCATTGTGTCGCGAGAGCCCTTCACGTTTCGCGAGAATTACCTTCCCTCTCGACCTTCTATCCGCGTCTTCTCCATTGGCTCTTTCTTCTCTCTCTCTCTCTCTCTCTCTCTTACTTTCTTGCCTATTTTTGCCACGAAGTGGAAAAAAAAGGAGAGAAATTGATAGATGCCACGATTTTGTTTTACGTAGTTGGATCACGTTCGATGGACTTGAGAAAGTGAAGAAATTTTTTTTTATATATTTTGCTTATCTTCGTAATAGGACTGCGGTTATTTATGAAAATTAATATTTCTGTGCGTGTAATTAAAAAGGTGGAGTTTGATATATTTTGTTACAGATGATTGTTTTATTTATTAAACGTTATAACGGGTGCTATATGTTCACTGTTTTGTATAATTCTGCGCATTCTCCTACTTAGAAATTTCCTATAATAATGCAGCAAAATCCGTGTTCCAGTTACAAGTAGGAGAAAAAGCTGATGGCCATTTGGCAATTGTCTACTTTTCACTGTATTGAAGTACTTGTCGATAGAAGTTCATAATTTGCAATATTATCGTTGCACGATTATCCTACTTGCACGATTTTACCAAATCCATGGGTCAGAATCGGAAATAGAAGCTCGTTTTGGCGTTACGTATACCTGCACTTGCCAATTCTATTTTTTCTTATTTTTCGTTCACTATGAGAACACTTAGTAAATAGAATTTTCATCAGGCAATCTCTTTGACAAACCAAGAGCAATTACATACCTAGAAGGTTAAACATTAAATGTACATTTTGTAGGCTGCTTTTTGCACAAAGTTTTATACATAATTTAACAACACAATGACGATTCACCGTGTATACGTAAAACAATTTCCTATGTTTCTCGAGAACTCGTATCTTCGTTGATCCGATCCTTTTCTAAATTAAAACTGCACGTTTATAAACATCATCTATCCAGCAAACAGACAATATTCCGTGCTGCCTTCAGACACATTTTAAAACACGTCCTGAGCACCGTCGATCACCCACCTGTCATCGACAGCGAGGCTCGCTGAGTCGCTCGGCGTTTCGATTGTTCCGCCAACCATAATTGTCTGGCTCGCATCCACGAAACTCCCTAGTCCAACGTTCGCTGGATCGTTTAAGCGTAATTAAAGGAGAAGCAGGGGGGAAAATTCGCGGACGTCGAACTCGTTCTATGAACTTTGTTTCGAGGATCGAGGTCCCCAAGACAATGGGCGGACGCGGGCGATAAGAGGCGGAGGAATTCGAGCTTGACAAATTGAAACGACTGAATCTCTGTTTCACGGTCGAAGGTGTAAGAATAATGAAATATAAAATAAAGAGGCAAAGTATGGTGGTAGCTGGACGTGAAACTGTATTGTTAAATAGCGGAATTGTTTTAGGGGGTGAAGCATAGGACGAAAATTTAGCGAAACTAGTATCGAAAGAGTAGGATTAAATTAAATTAGGAACGTGGATTAATTATTATCGACGAAATTCGGAGAGACTTTATAGGGAAAATTCTACTGAAATTTTTCTACAAAATGTGCAAGCTAGACGCGATATTGTGTTGTTAAATGACGGAATTGTTTTGGGGATGAAAGTAATAAGAGTTTGGAAAAATTATTATCGAAGATGAAATTAAATTAGCGATATGGATTAATTATTATCGAAGATCAAATTAAATTAGCAATATTAATTAATTATTATCGATGAAATTCGGGGAGACTTTATAGAGAAAATTCTACTGAAATTTTTCTACAAAATGTGCAAGCTAGACGCGATACTGTGTTGTTAAATGAGGGAATTGTTTTGGGGATGAAAGTAATAAGAGTTTGGAAAAATTATTATCGAAGATTAAATTAAATTAGCGATATGGATTAATTATTATCGAAGATAAAATTAAATTAGCAATATTAATTAATTATTATCGATGAAATTCGGGGAGACTTTATAGAGAAAATTCTATTGAAATTTTTCTACAAAATGTAGAAGCTAAACGCGAGACTGGGTTGTTAAATGGCGGAATTGTTTTGGGGATGAAGGTAATGGAAAAATTATTCTGGAAAGGGTGGGATTAAATTAAATTAGGCATGTGTATTAATTATTATCGATGAAATTTGAAGAGATTTTATATGGAAATTTCTATTCGAATTTTCGTATAAAATGTGGAAACTGGACGTGAAACTGTGTTGTTAACTGGCGGAATTGTTTTCACAGTGAAGTTAATAAAAGTTTGCGGAAATTATTATCGAAAGAGTAGGATTAAGCTATGTTAGGAATGTGTATTAATTTCTGATGTACGATGAAAGTTGAGGAGATTTTGTAGAGAAATTTCTATGCAAATTTTTGCGCAAAATATGGAAGCTGAACGAGAAACTGCGTTATTAAATGGTAAAATTGTTTTGGGGTAGGTAATTGAAATTTCAGGGAATTATTATCGAAGAAGGAGGATTAAGTTAGATTAGAAATGTGCATTAATCTCTATTAATTTTTGATGCACGATCAAATTTCAAGAGATTTTAGAGAGAAGTCTCTGTACGAATTTTTGTAGCAATTTTATGCAAATCTGTAGTATTTGATTTCACTCGAATCTCGAGATATGAAATGACTATCAAGAAAATAACATACATTTAAAAAATTGCAATATTTCTTTATAATAAATAGAAATATTGATTGAAAGATATCAATGGAAAAAAATTAAACGATCAGAGAAATAGTTATGTAAATGTTTAATAATATATGCACAGTAGAAATTAGGAAGCTTCGCAGAAGCAGAATTTTCTGAAGTATATTCCAACCTACTTGTGCAAGCTTCAGACCTCTGACATTGTTCCACTTAACAGCGAACCCGAAATACATACTGCTTGACATAATTAGAATTCCACTTTCATAGAACAAACTAAATTTCAGATATTAAAAAATAAGAACATTCACAATTATAGAATCTTTACCAGATATTTCGTTTATCTATGACAATCTTAAAATTACAACAAGCTTTTTATTCCACTTAATTTAAGTGTATCATCTCTACAAAAATTTCTATCACCGAGATACCAACACAATTTTTAAAATTCTAAGAGACCTTATAAAATCTTTCATATATATTTATAATTGATATACCGTGCGATCGGCGAGATATCACCGCTATGCAATTAATCCGGCTCTTTCTATATTTTATTCGCGCCAAATATTATTTTCACTTTGCGATCTGTGATTAAAATTAAATAATTCTACATTGCGAGAATCTGCGAGTGAAAAATCTCAGTCAGAAACGCGACGCGCAACGTTTCAATCGTCGTTTCTGCCATCGAAGAAACACTTGAACCCTAAAAAACCATTCACCGTATATTCCGGTGGAAATTTTTCTACGAGTCGCTCGAGCTTTCATCCAGCCGGAATATTTCGTCAACGAGAGACGGCCTGTCCCATTGAAATTTATCGGCTAGCGAGCCTCGCGGAATCGTTTCACCGTTCGTTAAAGTCGAAACTCTAAATCAGATTTGGCGTGGAACGCGCGTAACTCATAGGCAGCCTGTGAAAGCCGTGCGTCTCTGACCCATTTCTTTAGAAACCGATTCCTCCGCCGATATCCACGAATTTTCATCTACCGGTTAATTCGACATGGCGATAAATCTCCGCCATGCCGAGCTCAAAAGTTCACGAATCGTTAACATTGTGAGTTACGAACCGCGTTTATGATGCAAACGTTTTGTCTGTTTCTCGGCTTACAGATCCATTTCCTACTCTTCGTCGAGGATTTTTCTATTTCGTTCTTTTTTAATTTATTATTCACCATCATATTATATTGCTATAAATCGGTTTCGGTTCACCTTTATTAGTATATTACACGCTAAAGGTATTTAATAAAGCGATATTAAAGGGTAGATCTGGTTTTGTAATTATTGAAAGAAATTAGTTTAATTTAAGGACGTTAAGAATTTGAACGTTCAATTGAAGTTTCGTAAATTATCTTCCAAGCTGTACAATGTTGGTATCGTTAACGCTTAAACTTTAAAATTCCAAGCTCGTCAGTCTACGATAAACCGAGTTGCATCACGTTAAATTCACTTTACTATCCCTTGACTACTCTTAATTTTCTATCGTATCGAATTTCCAGCTCTTTACCCAGTGAAATTCTGAATCGAGAACTCGGCGAGTAATAATCTTGAGAAAATCTTTTTTCGAAAGTTAAACCTATCGATCGTCCACTTATTCGTACATTTTCACCTGTAACACGTTGTTTGGATTCTTCAATGAACAGCCATTGATAACGAATGTAATTGCGATAAATATTTTTAATGTTTTTGTTAATTTCCAGCGTTATTTGTGTAGAGACACTTGGCGCGAAAACCAGCATAAACAAAGAGCTTTCCCGTTGTCGAGCATTCCCTCGCTTTGTTCGCGATAGATTTGGAAATCGAAAATCGAGAGATGAATGGAATCGTTAACGTTCGGCGAATTAACTCGTCAGCCCAATTAGTCATTAGGAAAATCCGCGTGCAAGAGCGGCGCGTGCCAGAACAATGCGGAAAAAGCGGCGGCAACGTTCAACAAAACAGAGTTTTCAATCTGTTAGATCAGTGGGCTGACACGCCACGCTCGAATTAAATTTCATGGTTGATTGCTGTTGAAATTACCTCGCGGTTTACGCTCTGTTTTATGCGTGAATACAAATCGCGTTTCCTGCTATTATTCAAATTATTTCTTCCCTCGCCTCCTGTTATTTCGATCTCCTGTTTCCATGAATTTCGTTACCTGTCCTTGTTTGTCTACACAGGATGGCTCATAAAAGTGTTCGAACACTTGTTGACGCGTTTTACGAATAGGTATGTTACGTGTTCTATACGAAACGTTTCGAAATTTTATTAGCAGTCTATGAAATTTAACGAAGCTTCACCGTACTGATACTTTTAGGGGAACTGTGGTAAAACTGGCGGTTTAAAGACCAATCTACTGACAACTCGTGGTTAGACTGCTGATTTACTGGTACATTTTTTAAGAAATCATATCGAACGAATATAACACTCAAAGATACAGAAAATATCCCAAATAGAGTAATTATATAATATCTAAAATGTAAAACAAATTTCTATTTTTATTATATTTAGAAGCTTGAGATTCTTGTTTATCGAATTATCGTTAAGATACAAATTTGCATAAAAATCACGGTCCATTCGCGACTCGTAATTATATCGAATTTATGAAAAATTATATCGAACGCGTATAACAGCCGCAAATATAAAAGAACGTGGAAGATAATAAAGCTATATAGCATCTAGAGTGTAAAATAAATTTCTATTTAACTGCTATCTCTTGACTTGCATTCATTAAAATATAAATTTGCATGAAACTGCGCAGCCTGCTCGTAACTCATAGCTCATCCGCTTCTTCTTTCAACTTGAATCGAATCGCTTTACATTCAACACCACGCGACTCTTCTTTAACCTCGACTTCTCGCTGTTAATTTAAAAAGACACCGGCTAAACGCTTACAACTCGTGGCACGGTGTGTAATTAACAAGGCGCGAGTCAGCCCTGTAGTGACTGTGATTACAAGCTCGTCTGTTTGATCCTCCTTTCTTCGTCTCGTCCTTTTTTCCCTCCTTCTTTCTTTTCTCTTTTTACTCTCTTTTCTTCGTTGCTTGAACGATACCGGGCTGTAATTATACCATAAATTTTAATCGCCCCCCGCCCAACGCCTTGCACTCTTTCTTATAGACTTACTCGTTCATTTATGCCGTTTCATGAACGACAACTCGCCACGACAGTGTCTATCTTGCTTGCCATTCGCTTCCCGACGAGAGAGGATCTTAGTTGAATTATGGAGGATTTAATTAAAAGTAGGAAAGACACGCTAGTGTAATTGTGCGAGCCTTTGCCGGTTCCTCGTCATTTACGAGATCGTTCATGATGAACAGAGAAGAGTTAATCCGGTGTCGTTCCTCCTCCCTTCCCCCCTTTTTTTAGGGGGATAATTACGTTACGTTGTGTTTTGATACGCGCGGTGCAGGAATAAAGTGACTTCTGTATCCTTTAGAAATTTTAAAGAAGCTGCGGTACAGTTTAATAGAGATCGTAGAGAGTTTCTTTAATTTAGCATGAAACCCTAATTTTATCACAAGAGGTCCTGTATCGTTGATAACTGCAAAAATCGAAACGATTAGAATCCGAGAATTCTTTGGTAATTATAGTCGAGGTTAAAGAATAAAAATGAATTTATTTGGCATTGGTAAGCTTTTAAACTGAAATGTTACGTTTAACCACGACATAGTACTCGTCTCATGATGTGTATGTGGTATATAGACAGGCTTACTGTATAATATATTATACATTACACACACGTAACACAAATTACAAGATATTTAGTGTATCAAGTATGCGCATGAGATCACGAAAAAAATTCATCGAGTAGCGTTGAGTAGATCATTATCAATAAGCCTGGATATTCAATGGTGCCATTTTTTAATGCATACCATGTGTTTAAGATGCTATATATTAACTTTTTACTACATGTATGTAGACTTTTATATACATTTTCAAACTTCACCGATGTGATCACGATAATCGTGTCTCGTTACAGTGCTAATGAAATTACGAAATGTTTTATCTAACACGTGCAATTGTATCACGAAAGTTGCCTCTGATAAATGCTCGAATACTTTGGCGAATCATTTCGTGCACGTGTTCCGGGCGTTAAATCGGTGTGCAGATATAGCCGTTTAAAATTTCAATGGAGATCATGAAACTTAATTATCCACACAATGAAAATCCTCTCGATCACCTGCGTAATTGAACGAGCAAACTCGACGAGCCGAGTAATCGTGATTCCGGGAATAATTAATACCAAATACGCACAGCCGACTCGTAGCTCACGAGATCAGCTTATGATATCGTAAGGAAATAAGACTAGATCGACGCGGCGGCGAGCGAGACTGTCGACAGCCAGCAAAGTTGCTAACGACTCGTTCGATAACGAGGTTTACTAAGCCGTTTTAATTAACACCGTTTGCGTCGTACCGTGTCACCGGTCCCGTTAGCTTCATCCGAGACTGGGAGGATCGGTTTCCGCGAGAAAATCCGGAAAAATTCATAATTAGCGGCCAATCGATAAGGGAACATGGTCTGACTAGAATCAGGTGGTGAGGATCGCGAATAAACGAGAAGGAGGCAGCTTTTTCTTTGCTTCATTTTGGGAAGTAATGAGGAAAGCAATTAATTCGTTAGGCTGCTTGTTACTTACAATATTTACAATTTATCAAATGTTGCACATTTATTAAATATTAAGTAGGTATAGTATAGGTGTGTAGGTTTATTAAAATGTAAATTTTTGCTCTTTTCTTCTTCTTTTTTTTTTTTTTTTTGTTGATAAGGAACGAAGAAATTAATTGGTTAGATTAATCGTCACTTATCTTATGTAGAATTCATTGAATGTCATACTTGTTGCATTTATTAACTGTGAATTATTGTTAAAATGTATTGAATATTTCGTACTTATTCATGATTGAATTATATCCGTTAACGAGGAAATTAATCGCATTAAAATTTTTATCGACTATCAGTTTTCTCGTAGACAAAATTCGTCGGAGTTTTGATGACTTAATATCATGTAAACTAAATTTAATATTATTAAGTTTTGAATATTCACACGACTAATACGTATCAGCGACCAATTGGCCACTTAATTGATTATAAATTAGATCAGTTAATTTGAGAAATTTTTTCTTATGAATTGTAAATTACGTATAAATATTGATAGACATTTTAATGAAATTAGTACATTTATCTTCGTTTGGGTTTCGTTTGATTGAATACAGTTGTAGTTGAGTACATTCAAAGCTGGTGGATTTAAACCATGTCGTTCTGGCAAGTCTAACGACGTGTCATTAGATCCCTAGCGAAGCTGGGTGTAATGCCAGGGAAACGTTGAAATTCAGTTCAAAAGGACGTGGATTACATCCGAAGGCAGCAAGCACTCTAAATCCTGTAATAATACAACCTTCGAAATTCAGATATCTCGAATGTTATCGTTCTTAAATTAATCATCTGCCACATGAATATCAAATACATATTTACCTGCAACGATGAGTTATAAGAACCAGTCTACTAATAGTTTTAAATTCTTAATCGCCGCGAACTTTACGCCTCCGAGGCTTTTAGAAACTTAAACCTTAAGACCGTTAAAGGGGTGAAATTTCACCCTATGCGAATTTTTACAAATATTATTTTAAAATATTATTTTTAAAAATATTCTCTTCTAAATAATGCATACAATGTTACTTATAACTGCTGCAAACAATAACTTTTTTACTATTCGTTTAATATCGAATATAATGATAATAGGAATTGGCACTCTTCAAATTCCATTTTCGTTAACATGTTTTCTATACTGCGGATTTTTATGCAGATTCATATTTTCACGAAGTCAACAGGAAATATAAAAATGAAATTAAAGTTCGCTTCATCCGCTAAATATTATTTCCAATATCTCGTATGTCTATTCGGTTGCAACTTTTACAAATTTTCCATAAATGTATAAATAAATAGCCGCGGTAACAGCTTTTAAGTATTAAAATCAATATATTTCGAGTAAATACAAATTTTGTATCTCTTTGAATCGAAAGTGTGTCAATCGATATAAAACACTATTGTCGGAAAACATACATATGCAACTATATCTATACGGTATTTTATAAAAAATAAGAAAGTTTTTATTACGATTGTGGGATAACTTTTTTAATACAATTGTCGATATTTGAAGTAGATTTTCTAATTTGCACGTTTAATTGCAGGTTTGTGCGTTGCGCGTGCTTACGACTTGCAAGACCACTTCCATGCTCATCGTTCGAAGAAGCTTCCATGTTCTGAAGCTTAGCTGAGGACGATCTATTTGTTCTTGTGTATACATTGTGGACCAGGTGCATTAATTCGCGACGTTTAAGGTTTCTACGTGAGTACAAATGCTGTTTTCAACATTAACAATATTAATGATCTGCATTCCGTTAGCACGATAGACGCTGTATATCCTAATTTATGTTGCATATTATTACCTGTTTTCACGTCAAATATATTAAATTGCTACTCTTCAGAGAACGTTCCTTTATTATTACGTGATATGATGTAAATGGTGGTCATTTATTTTAATTATTACATACTCGTTACGATATTGTACTTTACATAAAATACACATAAAATATTTCACAAAATATAAAGAACTATTGTTCAGAATTTATTAACTTGTCAGTAAATTTCCACTAAACTTTTAGATAATTAGAAGATTAGAATTTCTGTCAAATCGTTTCAGTTAATTTGAATTTTCTTCGTGGACAGGTTAAATGTGATTTTATTTTCAAAATCATTCACCTAATTACCACTTGAGTTTCGCAACTTCACATCCTTAGACAACACAGAGTTCGATTAATCAATATTCCCACATCGCGGTGACACGATTTTCCCTAAATTATCGAAATTGTTGAACTTAGTAGCGGCACAGTTTTCTCAAAGTTGCACGTAATTTACCAAATTGATACATTTGGTAAATTATGGTGAGCTTTTCAATAAAAATTAACTTTTGTCCATGTAACTCAAAGTAGCTGTTATCAGGGAACTTTTACAGCAGCATTGAAGTGTTAACGTTAATGAAGTTGACTTGAAACAGAAAGTAAGATCATTGAAAGATCAAAAGCTCGGTAAACAAGTTTTATTTAGAATAGTTAACCGTTTCGTATCCTCATCTGATTTAACCTTTAGAATTAACCCTTAGAGTGCTATGGATGCATATTATGCGTCTGGCAAAAATCATCGGTGTGGACTAAAGACGCATATATGCGTTTGTCAATTTTTCCGAGCACCTACGCAAAAGTAATACTATTACGTTTGTGTGAGATAAATATAAATGCCTTTCAATGTTAATGCCGCGTTCGAAGAAACTGTCTTTTCTTTTCTTTTTTATTTAATACTTTGCATTCACAATTTGTCCAATTTGGACATTTGGTAAAATAATCGTGCCGGTACAACACGATTATCAAGAAGAAAATGTGTTGTTTGTGTGAAAGATAAGAGAAGGAACGACAGAAAATGCGATGTCGGATTATGTATCGATGATTGTTTCGATATTTTTCACGCACAACTGAATTATTAACTTGTGTTATATTTACTAAATTTAGTTTTCTAGTTTATTGTTTTCTAGCTTACTACCCAAATTCTATTTTATTGTAAATTTCAATGTTTATAATAAATAATTAATACTAAAAAATAACGCTCTTGAATCATTTAATCTCGTGCAAAAGAATTACTATAACTTATTACGATTTGCGCTTTGAATAGTCAATCAACAGAGTTCAGTATAGCGAAAAAGTATTCAGACAGCAGCGATCGTCAGCGCTGGCCGCGCGCCGTCCATATGGACCGCATAGGCCCCGACTATTCAGCACTCTAAGGGTTAAAACATACATCATCCAAAAGAAAAAAGAAAAAGAAAATGATATCGTATGAAAAGTCGTACGTTTCGCACAGAATTGCAGGAAATTTTCGTCAAAGAAAATCCCTTTGTTACTGTACGTCGCAAGTTACGCGCGCCAGTTGAAAGACGTTAGAACGAAAAATTGCTTGCTGAGGAGTGAAACACGTTGAAGAATGATCGATCTAATTGGCCGCCGATGCAAATTCGTCTGGTGAAACGTATTCTTCCGGTCGAACGGTTTATAGGGTCAATCTGAATGCGGCAGAATAGTCGATCGGGCGAATTCGCGAAGTTTAGAAGCCGTAACTACACGGCGAAAGTCGATATCGGAAGCGGAACTGAAAGCGACGTTGATATCGCCGCGCGACGTACGGATTTCCAGCGACGATTAAGAGCGATCGATTATCGAACGGTTGAGAAGTCGCGATTTGAACCGTGTTACCTTCGGTACGCTGAATTATTTTATTCCAGGACGCTTGAAATCCTGTAAACGCGGCTTTTCATTACTTAGAAAATCGACAACGTTCGTGAGATTAATTGCCAAACTAAATAAACGAGGTTAAAGGTCACATATGCAACGAGAATTTTATTTATCAGCCATTGTCTCTGTTTTTAGTAGATATTGAATTATCCGATCTGATTGTTTTGTCGTTGTATGAAATATGACGGAATTTGTTTGCTCGTTTTTTTTTTTCTTTATTCGTTTATTTATGGGCAAACAATTTTCTCGATGAATTTCCAAGCTTTTGTACACGTATGAAGATCACCGGAGAAAAACTAAATATGATGAGTATATTTTTGTCGGATGTTTACGACTAAGATATATTTTAATTTATGGCCGTGGCGAAATGAATATCGTTAAAAACGAAAGGAATCTGTTAAGATGAAAACGATGCTTTCCAAAAGTAGATGATTGATGACGTTTTGTAAAGAGAATTATTAGGAAGCAGTATCTTGACATACAACGAGATGATAGAGGAAATGTGAAAACTAAACGAGAGGAAAATTTTGAGAACAGGAAATTGATCGGCATCGTACTGAATTTAAAAAACTGCTGTCGTGTAACGTTCTCGTGTTCCTCGCCTGTAGCCTTCGTACATTTAGAAGCATACAGATTTTTCTGTTAAATTGTAACTTTATCCAGGGATTAAATGAAAAATTCTGTCACTTACGTCACTTTCAATGGAATTTTCAAATGCCTCGGTATGAATATATCCAAGCTTTTATAAGTAACACGTACTAACGTAGAGTAAATGTTCGATGCACGTACATACAGACCTTCTTTATTAAAATTTCACTCGACCTAGAAATCAAATTAAAATCTTTAATCAAAATCAAATACGACTGAAAAAATAATCAACTTTTTAATATATTTATGAAGCCACGTTCGAACTGTCCACGTGATTAAATATGAAATAAATTTCGCTGAGAAAATTATTCGAACATCAAATTATTCGGCATCGCTGTAATCTGTGTTTTATTTAAAGCAACCTCGTTCGCGACGCAAAGAATTCCTCGAATTAGTCGTGAAAATGTCCCGCGTTTAACTGCATCTTGGGAAAGGAGGGAGGGCGGGCGAATTTTACCTGTGCAAGTAATAGTTGCGTGTTTCTGCAATTAAATTTAATTGGATGATCATCTGGGTTAGCTTTTTGTGGTAGTAAAAGTAAATCCTCGTAAAGCGTAAAGCGTCAAGAGCGGCTATATCACTTGCTACTCGAACACTTCTACAGTTATAGTACTCTCCAACAAATCCAGATGTCCAAGTGCTTTGCAAATGTTACGTGTTCCATCGTTGACGTAGTGTATTCTACGCTCTATGCTCGAGTAGAATCCCTGTAACTTTGAATCGCTGACAACGCGATAACGTTTGCGAAGTACTTAAAACTGTTGTGCCCGAACAGAAAGAGAATGTAAAATGTCGTCGAATTATTACGATAGAATCGTTTCATTGAAAACTCCGTCGACCGATGTAATTTCAGATGGTAATACTCTGCCTCTATCGTCTTGTATTGAATTTTCTGCTAACTTTGTTGGTAGTTCGAAATTAGTTTCAGACATATCGATGTTAGTTTTCTCTATTTCGTACGAACTTTTTACTAAATAGTACTGCATTCGGATGGAAGAATTCTAGTTGGACTTTGTTTCAAATTCTTGAATTTTGTGTGCAATATTTTATGATTCCAAATGTTTCACTGCTAGTGAATATACATATGCACTGAGTAACAGATTGTTTTTACAACTCGCGTAAAATATGTACCGCTTTTCTCTAAATTGATGTCATTATACTGTGGAATACGATGTTATACTAAGAAAATACATGACGTTCGATTATTCAAAGTATATGTAGAATAAATAAACGACAAATAGTTGCAGCTAAATTATCAGTAGCATTTTTATCTATTTATACAAGTTCGCCACTCTATACGTATAAATAATAATCAACGGTTTTCAACCACGATATAACATGGTTCTATTTTTCAGATAACAAATTTTCAAATAAGATAGAGATCCACTGCCTCAGCACAGTACCTTACGAGAGGGATGAATTGTAAATTTAGCCAACCAAATATTCTCACTACGCTTCACTCGACAAAAACCCAATCCTCGTACTTTCTCCATACGATTACTACGTAATCCAAACATCATGTACGCTAGAAACGCGATTCACTTCTTTTGGTACGATATTTGATTAAATTAAATTTCCGTAACTTAAGGAACAACCTCGTGTAACCTGGCACGAACTGGTTCACACAGACAGCGACCAAACACCGGGAGACATTATTCCCCATCAAACACATCTCCATCCGATTTAATTTACCTTGAAATTACAGGAGAAACGCAGTTATTTGATCTTCGATCGGTTCTTCTCCTATGTGATGACTCAGTAACAGATACAGACGATCGTTTCGACGTACCTATCGGCTATAATAATCTGGAAAACGGAATATCTGCGAACGAAATACCAATTACCCACGGTCAATCGTTGCTGTGTAACGTGTACAAACAGATCTCAGCGGATTCGGCGTTTCCCAGTGCCGCTGAATTTCCACCAGGCACCGGATTACCACCACCAAAGATTCCTGTCGTTCAAAGAACCGACCGTTTCAAGAATCACAGGCTTATTTGCGTTCCCTTCGCTTCGAAATGTTCTGTTCAAACGTTGTCCAGGCTACGATTCCGATCATTCTCTCTTAAGACTTTCGAAAGATCGCTCGGCACACTGTCGTTTGCTTTGTAAATGTTCAATGTTTCGACTAGACACAGAGGATAGAACTCAATTTTCGTAAGGTTTGAACAGAGGGACGTTCGAGGATTGAATTATCTGAATTTTCCTTTCGCCTGGATTGATTCCATGACTAAAATATTCTCTCTTCCTTTCTCTCCGATTATCGGTTAATAAATAGCAGTGATGGTGTGTGTGATCGCTCGAAAGTGCGTGGACACTTGCTTAATTTTTGGAGAAACATCGTTGTTTCGACGTTATCCATGGAAATTCTCGGGATTTTGCGTACTTGCGACAGGATAAAGCTTACCTTTAAGAGTCAATATAGTTTTATTATTTATGGAGATCGTTCGTCAGCTCGTTTGAGTGTCAAACTATATGTAGATACCATGGAGAGGATTAATCTTTCAGATTAATGAAGAGATCGTCGTATTTTCTATCAATAACATTTAAAGTTAGAGCTTGGACGTATTGTTATCTCGTGTTGAAATACCATCGATAAGATTTCACATAATTTTTATTTCATATAATGCAGACGATCGCAGAAGAAAATAGTAGAAATGCTTCTGATCTTTAATTTGCCATTAAGTCATTGTTAGTAATATTTATTTATTCGTTTGTTGTCGACTGATACTCATTTGCGTCTACGATAAAATCACATAAGTTAGGGCAATCTTTGTACATACTGATTAATATTATGTGTCTATGTGTGTACATACAAATGTATAAACTAAAGTATTACAACATGGCACATTGTTTCATATATTTTAATGACATTCTTGTATTATTATCATTAAAAATCGACGAAGGTATCCATTTACTTGTAAGCCACAGTTTGAGTCAAATATAAGGTGCAATTTTAATTGCATTATCACAAATTGACTACCAACTAAGTTTCCACTATATTCTAAGAAAACGACATTTTTTTAATGCCAAAAAGAATCGAATCAGCACTTGGGTTTATGCAAACAATTCTCTTGGACAGATTCCATTGTTCTCTTTCTGCTACTTTCGATCTTCTTCCCTTTTTCTTTCTTTTCTTATTTTAACATTCCATACGGTCATTTTTCCTGATGAATCCACGTGAAAATGAACATAGAACGTCGAGCTAGAATTTTTTCAAACAAAACTACGTTTTCCATCTCGTACAATATCGAAAAATTAGGGGACACGTACGGTCGCCTAAAAAATTTTCAGCTTTTTCACGGTCGATTCTTGGATCGGCGACGCACAGTGTGAGTATCGAATCGAAGGCATTGCTTTTTGTGGATGAGGCCAACTAGATAACCCGGGCTATCTGGCTCGCGCAGAGTGATCGTAATTGAATTTTTTGCCTGGTCCTGGCTTTGCTCGGATTTAGCCATAAGCCAGTTATTGAGTCGTCGTTACAAAAGCCGTGTACCGGCACGTTCATCGATTTATAATTGTCAATTATCCATATATAAAAACGAGTCGAGCGATTCATTCGATCCATTTCGACGGACAAAATGTTTCTTCCATTGGACGCTCGAATATCCTGTAATCGACGTGGAAAAAGACTTTTAGTTAACGTAACTCGCCATTTTCACGAGATTCGGTTCACTATTTTTCGAAATCGAGAAGCTGCAACGATGATTTTCACTGAAAAAAGGAAGGCCAGAGAAGAACAGGAATCTCTGTTTACTCTGCCTGCTTGGATTTCATTTTTATCGATTCTAATAAATCCATGCTGGATGTTCTAATTAACTCAACCACGCTTGAACGTTTTATAATATTTTTTATAACAAGACATAATGACATTTTTCTGGCATCTTCGAATATTGAATGTATTGTATCGTTGCTTAGTTTTGGAAGAAATAACAATTCATAGGTACAGTAATTATGTTACTGACAATAAAGTATTAAGACACCTAATTGAATATTTCTCATTGCTTTTATTTCATCTTATTTTATTATGAATATGTTATTTCATTAGCAGTACACGTGTTTTATAGATAAACGTGTAGGATACTGCACAAAGTAGAATTGGTCTGAGCTTTATAAAAGAATTATAAAGATTAGATGTTCTTATACTACTTGTGGCTGACCATATACGACTCTCTCTCCTTCCATTGCTTCTCTGAGCTTTGCTCTTATTTCATTCGCATCGAACATGTCTTGTAATAATACTAAACAAAATATAATTTCTTCGAGTTTTCCAATAAATATAACTAATAAGTGCTTTTACATTAGTTATGGCTGTTCATGTGTGTCCTAATCTCTTGCCAGCGACTCCTCTGATAGTTAATTAATCTTGCTCTTATTTTATTCGCATCATACGTTCTTCTCATAATGTAAAGTACAAAATAAACGAATATCGCAAATATGTAATTTATTATAATTTTCCAAGAAATATTACCTACAGGACACTATTACCTAGACGTCCCAACACTTATGGCTGATAGTGTATGTCGAAGCTAGTAACATGGATTGTTTAACGGAGCGCAAACAACGATCGAGAAAATTTATAATCCTCAAATACAATTAAAAATATGTTAAACTAATTACACATAAATTGAATTAAACTGAAAACTATTAGAATATTGAATTCGTTATCATTATTATTATTTCCTCTGACTTTGTCAAAATCAATCAAGTAAACCAAATAATATAATAACGTTGTAACGATATATAATTTATTTATATTTATTGTATTGATAATACTCTTTCGTAATGAACGAATAATTAACAATTAATAACAAATCACGTATAGTGCGAGAGTAGTGACACGTTTCTTAAAACACGAGCAGCGTTTAAGCAGAAGAAGTCGAGTAGATGGATGAATGAATTAGCATGTTGGCAGATACGATTGATACAGCTTCTAGAGACATAATTAATCCAACAATATAAACAATATAAACAATACAAAAAAGATAGTCTAGCGCCTAGCGCCTTCAATCATCTTTACATTAAATACAACGGACACTTGTAAAAATCTGAACAATATACGAGGCCATTGACCCGAACCGATTAATCTGAAATAAAATACACTTGCACGCTTCACGGATTTCCCTAATTCCCTTAAACACCCTGTACATCTTCGACTCGCGTACGGCTCTCAACGTTATCCTATTACCCAACCACGTCTGTACAGTCGAAAGTATTGATCATCTATGAGTTTGGCTTTCAACTGAATCTCACTGCATCTCCTTCCCTCCTAAACGTCTTTCCTCGTTCCTGTTCCTTCTCTTTATCCTATATCCATTCTCTCTGCTCGCTCCTTTCTCCCGCTACGGTTCAGAGAACCTCGCCATTGAAATTCTCAACGCTGCATATTAATGCAGGCGCGTAAATCCCGTCGCTAACCGCCCTCTTAGTTTACGTAGACACTGCCGCCGCTTCTCTTTCCCTATCTGTATCACTGTCTCGTTCCAGAGATCACGTTGATCGCTACTTCGACGGATAATCGGCTTTTGAATACCCGAAACTCTCATTTCGGAGAATAGCAAGAAATTCTCCATTCTTTCTCTCTCTCTCTCTCTCTCTCACTCACTCACTCACTCACTCACTCATTTTGTTTTCCTCAGCATTTCTGATACGATGTCCTCTGGGACGACGATAGGTGCAAAAATGCTGGGTGATACGTTAAGCAGGGTTTTTACGTGGAATTCTGGTAGATTCGGAAACGTCTGCACATTTTTCCGCAATTTTTTCCCTCTTGGTTTGATGAGTGAGATTCTTTTAATGGAAGACGGTTGGTTGGAGTCGTCAGAGGGTTGATTGTAATTTGGAGAGGAATTGCGTGGAATTAGCAGGGATGGCGGTTTGGGCATTCTGTGATATGTTTTCTGGGACATTGCAAAAGTGGAAATTGCTATACTTTTTGGATCGGTGAGTTGTTCATGTTTTCTGGAATTTGAGGTTTAAACGAAGCGAAACAGCGAAAGAGTTTTATTTTGCTGCAATCTTATTTTTACGCTCCATCGTGTTTAGTATCGTGTAATGTACGTAATACATTAGTAAAGATAAAGCGTCGTGCTCTTATTTTTGTGGTATGTCATCTGGAAATTGTTTCAAATAGTAGAAAAGTATGTTAGTATGCAGTATCGTTTACTGTAACTTCCATATTCCTCTGTTTCATTCAGGAAGAACGTAAGAATGTTGTGATTGAAATTAATTTTCCTAATCTGACAATTCTGAGAATGAAACTACGAAGAACAGATATTATATTCTTAAATATCACAGACGATTTCACGGAAGTTGCATTGCATATTGTAAATAAAGAACATTACATTAATTTCATTTTTGCAAGCGTTTCTCTTTCTTTACATTTTCTTTACACTTTTACAATCCACTTTCGACATCTACGCCACTCTCACATCCGAGATCACGATTGCTTATCTAATTGAACAAATTATGAAATGCATTTTCGAAATATTTCAAAATACACATAACACGTAAGAATATAAGAAAATGTCAAAGGTGAACATTTAGTGAACGAAATGAATCTTTCTGCAAGTTCCATTTCTCTCTTAATTACTTCGATCCAAATATCCATTGGAATATTGCAAATTGATCATAAGTTCCATTTCTCAGTTTCATTCGCTGTGAAAAGATTGACTAGAAAATTAAAACCAATTGCAACGAATAATCTTTGCAAACCACAGCGATTCTCTTCGTATCGTCAGAGCACGCGACTTCTTTAAAATTAACGATCGTAATATCGTCTGCGATGTTGGAGTCGTACGAAATGACGCGATTCGTCGATAGAAAATTAACCGGACTTGACGACATCGCAGGGCTGTCAAAGTGTGGATGGAAACGGGTCTGGAAGTTACTCTTTCAGCCGGCGGAACCGTCGGCCCTTCCCTTATATCGGAAACACACCAGGGCCGAACTCATTTGCAAGCTCGTAAATCGATTTAGATTCTCGTTAGTTTCGACGAAAGCGGCCGCGTGAGCGCGAGAGCGAAAACAATTTAGCCGGCGCTAGTTGGCGTGCAATTAGAGCTTCTAATCGACCCATCAATGAATAATATTGTTGACAATTTGTTCGGCTGCCAAGCATTGTTGTCGATCGATTTTCCAAATTTCGCGTGATTACGCGCGATACCGATTTCTAAACGAATAGATAAATAATACTTCTCTCGCATAAAAGCCGAATTGTTTGGTTGTCTACAAAATTCTGTGTACGTTCTGATTAATTCAGATAACTAAGGTTCTGTCTCAAGGATCTATATTATTAGATTAAAAAATCAAAAGAAAAATAGAAAAATCGAAGGAAAAATAAGTTACACTTTAAGAAGTAGTATATGAAAATCCGCTTGAGAAATCGTAGAAATTTATTCACCGTAGTAGAAGGAGAAAGGAGAAGGAAGTCCCATCCCCGGAGTAGTAGCTAAAAGGCATGAAATTACCGGTGCTCTCGAATCTCATTGAGAGGACAGCTCGTAAACGGGCAGATTCCAGCGGTTAGATCGCAGTCAAAGACGGAGGATGGCTTTGCTAAGAGGTCGATAGGGGTGGCAGGGTGACATAATAGCTTACTCAGGATCCACTTGTGGTCAGTAATCGGATTGGGCAGGATCGGCTCCGTGCTTAGGTATGATGATCGACGTATGCCGTTCAGGATGAATTTATTTTCCTTAGGAACCCTTCTCTTCCTTGCTTCGTCTCCTTCTTCTTCCTCCTTTCTGTTTAATAAAGCTCCAATTGAATCTCAGGAGCTTGTAATTCAAAGGAGTAACTATACACATTTGTATCGATTATTAGACTAGTTAGACTCTGCTTAGAACAAATTTAGAAGCGCAAAAATGTAATTCAGAGGAGCAATTAGATACAGATATCTTTATATCGATTTCTGGACTTGTTAGACTCTGTTTGCAGGAAATGTAGAAGTACAAAACTGTAATTCAAAGGAGCAATTAGGTACAGATATTTTCATATCAATTACTAGATCAATTAGATTCTGTTTGTAGGAAATGTAGAAGTGCAAAGATGTAATTCAAAGGAGCAATTAGATACAGATATCTTTATATCGATTTCTGGACCTGTTGGACTCTGTTTGCAAGAAATTTAGAAATGCAAAAATGTAATTCAAAGGAGCAATTAAGTACAGATATTTTTATATCGATTACTAGATCAATTAGATTCTGTTTGTAGGAAATTTAAAAGTGCAAAAATGTAATTCAAAGGAGCAATTAGATACAGATATCTTTATATTGATTTCTAGACCTGTTAGACTCTCTTTGCAGGAAAGGTAGAAGTGCAAAATTGTAATTCAAAGGAGCAATTAGATACAGATATCTTTATATCGATTACTAGATCAATTAGATTCTGTTTGTAGGAAATTTAAAAGTGCAAAAATGTAATTCAAAGGAGCAATTAGATACAGATATCTTTATATTGATTTCTAGACCTGTTAGACTCTCTTTGCAGGAAATTTAGAAATGCAAAAATGTAATTCAAAGGAGCAATTAAGTACAGATATTTTTATATCGATTACTAGATCAATTAGATTCTGTTTGTAGGAAATGTAGAAGTGCAAAATTGTAATTCATAGGAGCAATTAGATAAAGATATTTTTATATCGATTACTAGATCAATTAGATTCTGTTTGTAGGAAATTTAGAAGCGCAAAATTGTAATTCAAAGGGGGCAATTAGATATAGATTTTTGCACCCACTGTCAAACTTACCTGGCTCCATTTGTAGGGAACTTAGAGATACAAAAATGTACACAGTGCATATAGTATAAAAATATTGGAATTATCAAAAATAAAGTATACTCAAATACTTATCAAAAATAAAATAACACTCGATATCGCGTTCAAAGGTTCTGTAATGTTTAAGATGCTGTTTAGGTTTCATTCCTTCGACTATTTAGGTGCTCATAATGTCGATAAAAATACGAACAAACATAAACGTCCGCAGTGTACGTTCGAACGGAACGATCACGTACATGCAGTTGTTGATGTTTAAAACCTATATGAAAAAGAACTCAAGAAATTAATGAAGAAAGACGTAATTAACAATTACACAGGCGGTTTTATCGATGATCTTTGCGTTACAGAAAGTCAACATTTCGTCCAAGTCTCTGTTATCGACAAAATCATCGTCAATCGCGAACGTTACTTATATTTCTTACGTTTTTGCTTGGAAATCGACGATTAATCCGTGCACATTCGTGTGCCTCGATCCTGTCGAGTACCGGTGATTCACAGCGGATTTATGGGTCGATTTCAAAGGCAGCCATAAAGCAATCCGTATATATTTTAGCCGTTTCCAGCCTCGCCAACTAAACTTATTTCCTCCGGGAAATTGAGCGGGTTCAAGTAAACGTAAATCACGTGTTTCTCAGCGCCGCTAGCCACTGCTTTCTTTCCTCTTTCTGTCTTTTTTATTTCACTTTCTTTTTTCATGATGTTGTTCCGACATGATTGTTTCTGGCCGCAACACCTCCCGCTGTTCTTTTGGAATGTCGAGATTCAGTAACTTCTAATGCTGTTGGTATCGATCAATCATTGGTGTCTTCTTTTTTTAACCAACGTCCCTTTCACCTTGCTTTTTGCCGAATAATTGCTCCTTTTCTTTTTCCTGCTTTTAACGTTGTTTCGTGGTGTTTCCGGTTTGAAGGATTTCTTCAAAAAATACATGTATAATTACATATGACCTGGTTAAGTTTATCCGAAAGATTATTAAGAAATTATCAAAACGTTTAAGTTATTGTCTCATTTTAAACTTTAAATTATGAGAACTGATATATAAAAATAAGAATAATTTAAATAATTTGGTATGATATATAAAATTAATTTTTTTTCAACATATATCTATTACCCGAAATAATTTTTAATTTCATCAATGTCGGTATTCGTTAGGATATTTTAAATGATTTTACAGTGCAGATTCAGATTCTGAACTCTCAATTCACGAATACCTTTCATAAGTTTGCCGCTGTAATTTGGAAACTTTTTGAAGCAAGGATAACGCGTTCGACTCGAAAGCAAACCGGAGCTCGTAACAAGAATTAATTGATTAATTAATCAGTTCAAATCGTATTTCACAGACGCATACATTCGTAACAGATACACAATGGTAGACGAGCGAACTACACATTCAATTTCGACTCATTAAATACAGCATAGCGAGTTTAAACGTGGAACGTGGCGTTTCTACAATTAATTTTGCGTGCAGCGCGACTTTTTAAATCCAATTTTATGATCAAAGTTTTTCACGCGCGAATGGTTTCCATTAACTAAATGCAAAGAAACATCGCAACCGTAGCACACGGCCGACTTTCATTTTTCAAATTGCTCCCCCAAACGTTGCATCCTCGTAATACCATTTATTCGGGGATTTTCATTTGCCTGATCGATCCAGATAGTCATATTCACGTCATACTTTAAAGTCTTTTGCACATCTCCGAATAATATTTTACGGCGTTATCGTTTCTCATATTTTTCCTTGAAATTTTTATCTTTACCTCCAATGGCAGTCGGTAATGGATTTTTTTAGTATAAATTTCCTACCATGTTAGCGATTTTTACCACTCAGAAATTTTATGATTTAGTTAAATTTACAATACGATTAAACGTTACACAACGGCGTATCATTTAATGTCGATCTTGAAGATAATTTGATGTTTTTTCCAAAATTTACCGTATACTCTTGATTCTCGTTTAATATCGTTTGCTGCGATAAATATCAATGGTTACGTGCGATTATATCACCTGGAATTGGTCAAATAAGCGCGATGCGAACAATAAATGCTATGCAAGTTCATTACACAGTGTCATCGGTGTAATCTCTTTATTAATTACTAATTTATGCAAGCGTTATCATTGAACAATTATATAATTTAAAACGTTTTATCTTGTTACAACGTCACATATGACCTAGATATTACACAATACTTGTACATACAGAATTGTTCTGCCCACGATATGTTTCACCTACCAGATACTACAACGAGTAATACTTCACTTGGAATATTTCACATACTCTTGCACATTGTATACATTCTATGTGTTTTTGCATCTTTAAATTCCCCATAAACGTGTGAAAGTCTGATCTGGTGATATTAACGCTGCTGCCACTCGTTTTTTATATTTTTACCTTTCAATTTTATTCTCATCTTGACAGACAAAAAGAATTTTCAATGTTTCCATAAGAAGATACTTGACATATCGTTTAAACGAGAAAGTCCCGTATATCGTAACGATTTCAGTTTTATTTGCATCTTAATAAACGAAAAGAGTCTGCAATTTTACAGACATTTAGAAAGATGTTTTTCATGAAAACGAGAAATCATAACAATTTCTTCTAACTTTGACATCTTTGTTAATGTCAGGAAAAAGTGTAATATGTACATATTATATAATTTAATAAATTAACATAATAAATAAAGTTAATGTTTGTAACCTAATTGCGATGTAATGCTAGAACACAATTGGATCGGAAACGATGGGAACAGCAGCAACGACCGGGTTAAATAAATTGATCGAAAGGAAAGCAAAGCGTAAGGAAGATGGTAGCAGGATGTATCATATTTTATACAAACGTTGCGAACATATACTCCGTGTACTCGGTCATCCTGATAATAAACATTCAGTCGTGCGTATCGCCATATTAATGAACAATTAACACGGCTATATAGCTGCATACATAGGCACTGCATACAGCTGGTTGTTATCTGTCAGAGTGCAGGCACCGCTGATCCAATAAAGCCGACCATCATTTTCGACAATTTATTATGGCGTTGATGTGACGGTGATCGTGTAACCGGAGCCCAATTCTACCCCCTCCCCCTTTTCCGACTAATTTTACAAAATTATTCAACGTACGTTGGAAAATCGATATTTATTAAGGTGACACAGTTTTCGATATTACGCCACTTTGCCACGCCACTTTTCGTTATTAAGCTAACAATAATATCGTTTGACGATTTCAATATAATTGAATTTAGAAGACGCAATTTAAACTTGCGATATTTAACAAAAGCAATTTATAATTTGATTTGGAATATCTGTTTGGCGGATTTGGCTGAGATACAGGTATCCAGAATAGTCTAAGGATTAAATTATCGATATAGAAGCGTTTCATAGATGTACTGCGATATTGTTTAGTTTCCAGACTTTCAAAGTACCGTAGGCAATCCTAATTGTCGATTCTTTGCAGTTTACGAGTAAATGGTCTCTTAATTGAACGATTGTCAAACGAAGAATCTAGTCAGGCAATAAGAGGATTATTTTGAGCTATTAATAATCGAGGAATACAGTGCATCGTGATGTTATAAATACTTCAACTTGTGTGATCCTTTCAGTGCGAAATACTTGCAGCACGTCGCGTGTAAACGATGGAAATGTATAATATTTTGTAAAACTACGATTAAATAAATCGTCGATCGGTTTGTGAACTATATATACGCAAGCATGGTGTCGAATTTCGCAAAATTGTCAAATCCAAATGAAAGGAATACCGACGACAAAAATACGCATAAAACGAATCTCTCAAATTCTCTTTCATAGCTACGATATTGAGAAACAAAATTCAAGAAATTACACCGATAGAAAACGATGATAGATGAAACGTTGCATTAGCAGAAAATCCTACTTTTAATAGATTGATCTTCCTCTTGAAAACTCTCGATAATACGAATCCACGATAGAAATAATTCCAATTAGCCCTGTAAAACCACACCCTCTCCGCTTTCGCTGCAGTTGGAAAACGATCAAATCGCGGAAGGCTATCTAAAAGCCTGTTTCACCCAACTGTTACACGCCTAATCCAACAATTAACCAGCCTCTCATCCCTCTGATCCAGCGATCCACCCCTAAACTCCTGGGACGGAGAGTAACACCCACGCGAACAAACGCTCGGAACCAATAACACATCACCGTATTTCATCCCCTAAAAGAGAGGCCATCGGGACGAGCCAAAAAATCTCGCTTTACATCTCCATCCATCGAGGCAATTCGCGTATCGCTTGCATTTAATTTCTTTTGTCCTGTCACGACCTCTCTCTCTCTCTCTCTCTCTCTCTCTCTTTCGTCTGTACCAGACGATACTCGATAGTGGCGGTAATTAAAGTTCCGATTTCAAGACCATTCATATTTGTCATCGTTGGTAGAAGGGTCGAAAGAGAGAGAAAGAGAGAGAAAGGGTGGATTGAAGGGTATTAGAGGGAAAAATCGCGCGTCCCGCTCGAGGGCCAGAGGCTTTTCCATCGGATTTCAATTTTCGCGTAGCCGCCACGTCGAGCGTATCCGCGAATTAGTCCGGGGCTATGGAGGCGAATACGACGACGTCCGTCTGGCCGAAACGATGTTATCGGACTATTGAAAATCGAAAATCGAGAAGTATCGAGCGATATCGAGTTTGCGGTGAGACGTCCTGTCGCGCGGCCTATCCTATTACAAGGGGAAAGGGAAAAGGCTGCGTACGTAGTTTTACGTAGTTTTCTAGATGAAAAGAGAGAGAGAGAGAGAGAGAGAGAGAGGAAACGATAGGTGTAGAAACGAGTTCTTTCCATTTTACAACTTCCGCATTGCAGAAAGATCGGAAAGAATTCATTTCTACGCCTATTATTATTATTATTATTAGACTGCAGGTTTTTACGCGTTTCTAGGAAATTTGAAAGTGTACAATCGCATAGTGTGCACATTATATAAAAAGATGTATGAAATAGCCGAACTATGATGCTTTCTATAACGTGTTGTGAGTATAATAATTTTCTATCAAGTCTGTACCTTTTTATTATCTCCTCAAAGACACGAATTTGGATAAAAATCTGCGGTGTGATTGTAATATAAAATCCTCTGTCTAATGACCAATTTATAGCACGTTCAATTATAAAACGGAGCAGAAAGTTGTAAAGCTGATAAAGGCGAGAAGCGAAGAAAATGACGAAGGGAAGGTGCTAAACAGAAAGTGCTAAAAAAAGGAAGTCAGAGAAGAATTAAAAAAACAGAGAAGGACGAAGATTACAAGGCGAAGAAAGAAACGGACGATGAAGATGAGAAAGGAGAGAAGCATGACATACTCTCATTCATAAGTCACAGGATACTTCCTAATTCTAAGTACAAACTAAAATAAAATAGGTTCGTAACAGAATCCTTCATACACAGTAAATATGTAATCTTCCTTAAGAAACAATTTTATAATTGTAATATTCGCCTATCAAACGTACTTCGCTATATCATTTTACGTATCGTATAATTACAACAGCAAGTGTCGAAAACTGATGGACTGTTAAGGCGTGTTGAAAATCATCGTAGTAATCAAAAAAATGTTCTATAATTTACGATTGGATCGTACGACAGTGATGCAACTTGCTTAGGCGTGTGTATCCTAACGCGACTACAAGAACTAACCGTAGACGAAACGAGCGAAAATGGAGCACCGATTGATGCTGAGCTGCCCTCCGAAAAATCTATAAAACCCGGTGATTGAATACAAATATTCGTTCTTCCTCGTTTTACGCTGCAAGTTTTTCGAAACTTTCTCCGCAAACTTCCTATCATTTTTGCTGCGAGTCACTAGCCTCGCACCTGCTGTTCTTATCCCACTAACACCGGCGTATAAAGAGCTTCTGCTCCCAGGGGACACAGCACGTGTTTCTCGTGTCAATATTGCAGTACCACAGTCTGCTCTAAAAAGGAAAAGCAGAAAGCAAATGCTCGTCCTTCTTACGTACTTAGATCCTGTCGAAACTCGTCAAGCATGAAATAAAGCACGATTCGGCAACAATTGTCGACTCAATTCCGACTAAACCGTTCGCGTAAAGTTAGCTCGACGTGCGAGATATCGTGGACGCTCGTTCGATCTTCAAGAAAAGAAAGGGATACGCAACGTGAACAATAGCGCGTGTAAGGACGATAAGAAAATAAAGATTAAGTAAGATTAACGTAAAGCAGTGAGAAAAGAAACCTGTTCCCAGAAAAGCAAGGCATAGGAAAGTGAAGCAGAACGGCGAAAGCAAGAGAAGAGATAGTAAAGGAGCGGAGGAACGAGAGCGTGATAAACAAGGGAAAGTGAAGAAGAGTAACGAGGAGACAGGGGTGGAGGAGATGATAAAGGAGATCAAAGTGGAGATGATGGTAAAAGAGGGGAAGGGTGATGCGTAGTCTAGCGTGCTCTATTGATCGGCAATCCATGTACAAAGAGAGGAAGAAAGAGGGAAGAAAGGGAAATGGGAGAGACATCGTATGGTGGATGGTTTAATCGACGGCGCGGTACTGTCGGTAAAATTTTGAAAGTTAAAAGAAGATAGAAGATGAAAGAACGAGGTCGTGATGAATGTGATGAGTTACGTGAGATTAGCCGATGTATCGAACAGTGATACTGTACGAATTAGAAAGGGTTTTAGAAAGGGTCGACTGATTAAATCGTTGGAGAATGGTTCTGGATTTTTTGCCGATTCGGAGAAGGTAGGAAGATTCGATCAGTTTTTTATTCGTTACGAGCGAAGCTTTATTTAACGTTGATTCGATATCTGTTGATGGTATTGGCCTGATACTGATCAAATATGGACGAAAAGTAACGAAATATTGCTTTATTCGTTATAGAAAAAATTCTCAACAAAAAGGTTTATTACTTTGGATATTAGTTTCCATACTTTTTATCGCCAAAGGAATTCCTCTAAAACCTTCTTCCCTAAAGCTTGTCAATTTTAGACGAAATTGGAAACACTATGCTTTATTCCTAGAAAGAAATTCTCTTGACACAATCGAAAGTCATGCTATCTATTACTAAAGCAACTGTCGTAGAAGATACAAGTTACTATTCTCCGTTATAAGAAAATGAAAAATCATCGCTGTCTGTTATTTTCGCTAGAACCAAAAATACTACTCTTGCATGGAAAATCAATCGTCAACAGAATCCCAAATAAATTGCAAAAGAATCTCAACACAGGAATCGTGAAATGAACCGACTAATTCCTTCGATCGCCTAAATCCACCACTGTGCGGCGGTGTTTTCTTTGGAAAAACAAGGCGCGAAAAGCGACCGACTAATTAGTCGTGGCATCGAGGATTAAGCCTCGTTCAATAGCCCGTCCAGGTTTTCGGCGGTTTTGGTCGGCCTGCTTACACCGTAAATACGCGGTAAACGAAGGACTCCGTATCTCGAGACCGTTTGGATTCAATTTTCGCTAACTGGAGCGTGGACTAATTAACCCGACGCGAATAGCCGCTCGAGAAACAATGGCCGGCTGACTGAAGGGGATATAGTTGGCGCGCGCGCGCCTCGGTCGCGAAGGGTTGAGAGAGACAGCCACACTATGTGTGTGGCTGTGCGCGAGTGTTTTCAGGGATAGAAAGGGTGATGATGGGTCGATGGGCTGCACGGAGGAATCACCGAAGGAGGACAGGAGTAACAGATGGCGACGGGAGAGCATTTTTTTCGGCGTTTTCACTTGCTAATGAATCCAGACGGAGAGAGATCATCTGCTCGTTTGCCAACAAAATTTAGATGGATGAGCGACAACAAACGGGAACGAATAGATCGTGGTAGAGAAGGATGATTGCTTCGTGCGTTTATTACAGATGGACTTTTCGAAAATTTGTTTTGCTTCGTTGGATACTTGGTGATTCAGCCGAGTCATTTTTTAGCGGTCTCAGATGGTTTCACATGGTTTCATATGGTTTGATGCGTAGAACATTCTGAAGTCTCATTAATATGTTATTCGTTATAATGTAATGAGACACGATTATCATAATTGTATTGGTTAAATTTGAAACCAGTTTGAAAATCGGACACCGGAGCCTTTGCTTTGGAATTTTGGGAAAATCCTCTAATACTTTAGCCTAGATTCTATCGTAGCGGTAATTAAACAATTGTTGTCATTCAATCCGATTGTATTTGTTCGAGATTTGTGATAATGGGATTGGGCTCGAGGTGATACAACTGGTCGTCGAACGTAGCCACGGTCACGGGATGGACGTTTTGCCTGACGGAGGTGTGGAGTGGTTGTATGGTTCTTCCTAGAAACGTGGTTGTGGCGGCATACGGCCTCGAGAACGGGCCTAGCCACGTGTGATTTTGCCTCGGAGGTGGCAATGTAATGGGACACACGTTGTATTAATAATCAAACTCCAGGCAGAAACTGCCTCGCAACGGCGATTGAAACTTTCTCGATGCTTTTAACCAGTATACAGCAAACGAGCGCAATCGTAAAGAGGAAAATTTTCATCAGTCTATTATTCGTGCGATCGCCTTGGAAAGTTACATATCGAGCAGTATATACCGAGGGTCCCAGCAAACATATTTTGTGCTACAAAATATTCTACGTTTAGCGAAGACTTATTCCGTTGTCTGTGGATTCGTTATTAAACCCAAGAACATTGTCAACAGCATCTCCAGCGTCTAAACACCACGGTTATTCGTCAAACTTTGTAAAAAGTCATATTTATACCTGGAAGTATTAGTGTAAGTATTACTAGAAATAAAAGTCATATTTATACCTCAGTTCTAGCGATAATCCGACATATATATATATAAGTTACAAGCAATCGTATGTTTAGTAAAAAAATTAGCATGTAAAATGGATATATCTATATGAAAGCCATCTAAAATATATGTATGACGAGTATGAATTATGATCCCGGTGAACACTGAATTTTATTAATATGACGAACGAGTGGTTGCTTAGTAGCTTTTGCGATCTCCAGGAAATCTATGTACTTGTGCTATACAGCTTGTCATTTCTATATGCATTTTAGAATTCGATTCATCACTTTTGTGATCTCTGCGAAATAATATATATATACAACGATGTGAAAAAGTTCTCGCAACTTCTCTTCACGTTGCAATGGGTGTAGAAATATACGTAGTACATATGTCACGAACTGTAGAGCTTTTCAACGATAACACATCTGCGATCGATTGTATTGAAAGATTTGCTTTTTTTTTTGCCGAAAGATTACTAAAGAACGAACATTAATATTCGTGTTTTTTTTTTCGCTTTTCACGTTAAGTGTACTTCGTATTTTCTCAATAAGAATAGACAAGAATGATTTACTCTATACTTCCATCGTGCATCAGAAGTCAGATAGAACTGATTTGTGAACTATCTGCTAATATTACGATCGAATCATTTCGGAAAATTTGTTCATGCTTTGTTAACGAACGATTATCCTTTACCTGATATTTCTCTCGCAGTTGCGTTTAATATTTAACGATCAACAGAATCGTAAATGAGAAAACACTCTGCATATTTAAATGTCTTCCATTCCTTTATTCATCGTAATATAAAGGGAGGTTCCAAAAACATTTGTCCACCACTGTAACATTCGTTAAACACCTTGTCGTTTCTATCTACATTCTCAAACTCGTTTCACACTTTACCGACGTGCTCACGGCGCCCGAGCGTCGTAAGCGTCGCTGATAAAATACCGAAACGTTTTTCCCAGCACACACGCGCATACAGTGTAATTCATAAAGAGTATCTGCAAACGTTCGAGTACTTCACAATGCGAATATCAGCCCGTACAGATACTCTCTAACCAAGTAAATAGCGAGTGCATTACAAGACAACCGATCCCTCTTTCATATCACCCTAAATCACGACGGTAGTGGTACCTAGCTTTATCAACCCCCGTCGAACGACCCTCTCGAACAACAAACCCCGGCGAAGGAAGAAACACGAAAAGAATTCGACGTGGACTTGTAAGCGATAGAAAAGGGAGAGACCGAGTCACAACAAGCGAGTCGAACGTTGGCGAAAACACGATTTTCCCTTGGGGTGGCGAGGAGCGAGAGAGGCGGAGGGAGAGTCGTTTGAAAGAAGGGAAAGAAAAGCAGCGGTAGCGGCGGCGGCGGCGGCGACGACGACAACGACGACGACGACGGGAGACCTGGTTCGCCCTGTTCACCGGACCTGGACAAAAGGGGCAAAACGTTGAAAGGAAGCAACGGAGAATTCCAGCTTCCTTCGAGCACGGTAAACTGCACGTATCTGGACAGAGAGAAAATGGGAGGGGGTTGAGGGTGAGTTCGAGGCGGGATTAAACTACGAGGAAAAGTGGTTTCCAAGACGGTAGAGAGGCAACGTGGCCGACGAAAGCTAAAACACCTGAACGGTTCTCCTTGGCCAAACCTGGTAAACCTCCTCGTCTCTCCCTTCGCTTTTATCCGTGT
Organism: Bombus pyrosoma; assembly: GCF_014825855.1. Taxonomy (NCBI): domain Eukaryota; kingdom Metazoa; phylum Arthropoda; class Insecta; order Hymenoptera; family Apidae; genus Bombus; species Bombus pyrosoma. The sequence goes on from NC_057784.1 coordinate 6,399,281, forward strand.
CGTTCTTGTGCCTTGGGCTTATGACTTGCAGTTCGGCTTCGTCTGCTCGCATATGGAAGTTGTTCGCGATCGTTGCTTCGTTCACGTGAAAGGAACCGTGTTGTTGTAAATAGTTGTAGTAAATCGTTAGGGAATGCAATGATTCTCGAGGGGAATCAGAAATCTGGAAAGGATAGGATCGTGACTGGTTCTAAAATACAGACAAGTTAGAAATAAATTAAAACACGCGCGTAATGTCCAGCTAGGAAATTGTATAGACTGCGTGTATATTTAAAAAAAAAATAATAAATTACAAAGCCAAACGTCGCAGTCTCTTTCTGTGTCTCTTCTAATGTCTATGTCTAAAGGAATATAATTTGCGTATTTGGAGACACGCGTTGTACTTGTTGTAGAAAATTGTCTGTGATAAAGTTGAATTTGTGCTGCTGCTTACATACTCAGGTATGTACTTACGTGTGTGAAACTTCATTGAGGTGTTTCTATCGATAAAATGGAAAGTGTCTAGTATTGTTTCGCTATTTAGAAGCAATATTACAACCATTTTAGAGTCTAATGAGTTTGTTACAGAGTTTAATCTGAATATAATGAACCTAGTAGAAAATCCAATCCGAATATAACGAACTCGCTATAGAATTTAATCTGAATATAATGATTTGTTATTAAAATATCGTAGCGTGCACGTACGCGAGTATGGTGTTCGCGATCAAGCATATGAGTTCTAAATATGGAAGCTGGAAAGATAAGGGAAGTGTAACAGAACTGGGAAAAATACACAGTATCGGAGAAACTACGATCTCGCAGAAAATATATGATAATTTAGCAGTTAAAAATATGTAGGGTTTTGAAACATTTAAACAACAATTACGCGCGGAATATTTTCAAATTACGCTGAATAATAAAAAAAAAGATATTAGAGGGCAGAACATGTTGCTTCTACTTGTCACTTTTATCGACCCGCTACCAGAAAAACGTTTCTGATAGCGTGAAGTTCAGTGAATAAGCTCGTAATCGGACTTTGATATCGCGTTAATGTCATGGGTGAGCATTTTGAACGCCTTTTTGGAGTGGATGACCGGAATAATGTCCTTTTATAGATCGATTTTTTGTCTATTTTTTTTAGCAACGATACAGGTGAGCTACGTCTAAAAATAAACGAACAGAAATATCTATACGAAAATTATTTTATACAGGTAGACAGACTTTTTATCAGAAATAAACTAAGCTTTCGTTCGTTAACGCTTTATAATTACCATGAATTCAATCTGCATTATATCACGAATACTTTTATATTACGTATCATTATATCATTAGTATTACTATCATTATATTACATTATAGTTCCTTCGTTGCATACTTTTGTTAGAAACTTTTAACGAAACTTTAGAAAACCGCACGTATCTATACCACATTCCTTTCTATTTTATTTCGCCTATGAAAAACAGTAGCATAATTTGTATGCAAATTTATACAGACACCTAATAAACGCAATCGTATGACAGGAGAATAATAGAAATTAATTGACAAGCTATCAAACTACTTCAGAAATTGCAAAATTCACCAAAGATAGAGGTCGAATAGAATCTCTAAAACGCCAGAGCAACGTTTAGATTAGCCTGAAGGGTAATTAAGGCTAACTATCTGGTAAGATGGATCCTGGAAACAGGCCTGGGAGCTCACGCTGAACCTTGGAGGCATTCTCTCGAGCTACCAGCCGGAAGTTGGAAAGCTTTCAGACGTCCCAGCCCATGGTACAGGCTGTGGTACACGTGTAGACGTCGTGTAGGTGTATCAATAGGCGAACCGGCGCGTATCGAACCCTGTGCAGCCACATAACTCACCTAGCCGACTGGCTAAGCGTCGAGTCGATACTGCCGGCAGAGATTTTCATTTCCGTCCCTGGTAACCTTCCCTCGTCATTAAAGGGCCCAGAAAAATCACCTTTTATCGGCCATTCCCTGGTAAATGGGGTTTATCAAAAGCAGGAATTTCTTTTTCGCTCCGGGACGATTGTGAATTATTGTTCGTAAATGGGATACTTTGAGAACGTAATTGTGTGGCCAGATATATATATTTTACTGGTGTGTCGGGATTGTTGCAGTCGGTGTTTCGATATTTTGAGAATTTTAGACGGTAGATATTTCTGACGCGATTAAAAAGACAGTATCTTAGAACTTTTCTTTCGTACGAAGGTATAAATCGGAAATACGTGCCCGATAGAATTTTTCAATTTGATCAATTTATCGTGGAAGATTATGATTAAATGTGTTACAATATATTGATACAGTTTACGTCGGTTATAACAAACATATTTTTCAATGGAATTTTTCAATTCGAACAGTCTAGCGAGAGAAATTGTAATTACATTGCATATGGAAAATTATAATTTATCAGATGTGAAATTCGCTAGGGAAATGGCAACTATAGTATACTCGTCTTCGGTTCTACTTAATTCATTCGGACCTTCAATTATTACTTCAAACAGAAAATTCCGCTGAAATACGCGGAGGAGAGATTCATCGGGGGCGTTGGTCGCGTAGCCGGTTATGTAAACCATGTAAATGATTCGAAATTGAAAATGGCATCGCGATAAAATTGTTCGCCAGCGTGTATAAAAAGGAAATAAAGGGGAGTTTCATACCAGCTACGCATGAACATCAATATTAGAGTAAAGGTAATAGGAAATTGCACATCGTACATTTTAAACATTTCATTTGCCATTGCTTGGGAAATTCTTTTTATAAAATATCCAATTTTCTTTTAGAATTTTTAATAAAAGTTCTATCATAGAATTGTTGGTACATAGAAATTAACATTGAAAACGAAAGAAGCAAACGGTAAAGATTATTCCGTGAAAAAGATACGTTCCCTTTTATCAATAGAATTTTTTATTCCACGAAATAAAAATCGAAGTACCGATATGACACACGTATGGGTAAAACTGATTCTTATTCTTCCCATCTTTGCACGTCTCATAGTTTATAAGGTTTTTATTGCTTCTCCCTTTTACAGTTATATTCTTTGGCTCGTGAACGACAACGTGCTTCATAGATTTTCACGTTTCAACCTTATACTTTACCAGCGACGTTTTATAAATAAAATTCAATGGAACGAGGTTACCTCCTTGGCACGAGATGTTTCAAGATAAGTTGTATAACGACAATAGAAAAGATAAAGATTATGTGAATGATACATGTACTATGTTAAAATTGATTGATAAATATTAGATTGAGAGGGAAAGGTATTTGATTGTTTCGATGTTCGTTTATACGACGCGTGTATAATTAAATTCGAGAATATAACATTTAAAACGTTGACATATATTTGAATTTGTCTACAAACATCGACAGAATAAGAGACTTGCGTGATGTATTTTAATTAGAAGATACAAAACTGTTAAGAGACATATATGAAGCTTTAACATTTGAAACATTTACACAGATTTCAACGTAAAAATATCCGAAGAATTTCCAAATATTTGGCGATGCTCTTACTAGAATAAATTAAATCTGAAGCTTTTACATAAATTTTCATGCAACTCTAACACGAATAAAAATCGTTTATTTTAATTCCAACGTAATAAACTCGAACAAAAGATAAAGAACCTGAACGATTTCAAATATTTCCATCGAAAGATATGATTGTTGGAAGATAAAATGCAGGAAGAAACGTACTGAGAAATATAAAAGATAAAGAAACCCAATTTACGTAATCCCAATCTATGCTCCAAGAAACTTTATTAAAAAAAAAAAAAAAAGGAAAAGAAACAACACAATTATTTCGCACGTTTCGAAGCAAATAAATCTTCTTACAAGAATCTAAACACCACGTGGCCATCGTCACCTTCCATCCCACTTTCCTCCCTAATTTCTCGTTGGTGAACCCATCTACGATCACGGTATTTCTGGCAGAAGTTCGTGTCGAGAGAGCGCGGTCGCGGCTAACAGAGAGGATTAAAAGTACGTTGAAGTGTCTTCTCCCTATCCTTGCGCGGGTTCGCTGGAAATACAGCGGTTGTAATGAAGCTTATTCCCCGTGCTCGTGCTACGCCGCGGAAAGCGGCTTAGCTTTTAATTGCTATAAACCAGTCCGGCATAATTTCACCGTCTCTCAGGCTTGCCCTCGTAATTCAGACTTCGGCCAACTTCACCAGATACTCCCGCGGATCTTAATGGGAGAGTCTCGCGAATCTCTTTCCCGTTGAAATTATTCCTCGTTTCGCCTTCTTTTTCCTCTCTTCTGATAAGATTTTTTTTCCTTCCCTTTTCCTATTATTCCTCTTTCTGTCCAGACGATTCGATCGATCGATTCGATGCTCGTTAATGATCCATATATATATATATTTCATCCGATAATCACTCGTTCGAGGATCCAGCGAGGTTGTTTCTCACTGGATTAATTCTTTGTCCTGTTTCTTTCGAGTGGAAGGATGTGTAAACGTGGACGAGATACGGAATATACATCCTAGACACAGAGGACACGACATGTAATACTTTTTCGTGCCCCACGTTTCGAGGGTCACCTGAGCCCCTTACCATTTTCGTGTCACATGCAACCTTATCGATTTTGTATGTGGTACCGATTTGAATTAATGGAGTCTAGCACACATGAAATTATAAGTAAAATACGAAGCAGGATATCCCATGGCCGTAACGAAGTGTAGAATTCTATACTTCTACGATACCTGAAGAAGCATTACACATTATCAAAATGATAGACGATTGGTTTATTTAGTTTCAAATAAAGCTATAATTCCATGTAACTAGAACATAAAAATGTGAAGTGTTTAATCTTGTCATCTTAGTATTCTGAAATCAATTATTAGTTACACGTTATCTAGCGTAGGTAGTGATCGACTATCTACGCTCGCGAAATCAAACTCGCGATTTATCGATAACCCAAGCGGACAAATTGCGGCCAATAAAAAGAGCGAGAGGTCAACGAAAAGAGCAAAATGATCGTCAAAATCTTGCTTCTGTGGATAAATATATCGCTCGAATAAATCGATCTTTGAAAATGCCTTAAAATTAAAGCTTCAAACGAACGACGCGACTTCAAATTGAAAGTTGATAATAATTCTTGAATTTATTTAAAAAACGACACAACTTCGAACTAGGACTTATTTAATGAATGCTTATAGCTGAGACTTGAAGACTAATGCTTAAAACTTAGACTTAAAATTAAGGCTTAAAGCTTGGATTTAAGATTAAAGCTTAAAGCTTGGACATAAGATTAAGACTTAACGCTTAAACTTAGATTTAAAACAAAGAATAAGTTGCTCCTCGTGCTTCGCCGGCCTTCGTCGTTCGACAACGAGGCTTAAGATTAACTCAATCAAGTTCTTAGAACTAAAATTTACTTGAACCAAAGTACGTTAGATCGCAGCCATACTGAATGTCTTTCGCATCAGGGACACAAATTTAAAGCGAAATTTTAAAACTGAAATTTGCTAAACACTTTGCTAAATCAATCGTTCTGGTTAATAATTTGATATTTAAAAGGATCGGATAAGGGTTCGCTCGATTTTTCGTTCCAAGTTAGACGACGTATCTACAAAAAGCAGGAGCGATAGACTTAACCTGTATATATTTCTCTCAAAATTAAAATTAAAACTAAAACACAAGCATCTCATAGTGCATCTGCGATTTTCCATGCCCCACGGGAAATGCTAATAATCTGCCAAGGTATTCAGAATTACCAAGCTATAGTATCCATCTTATGATTAATTCAAATTAAGACGTACACGTCCGACCATGGCTATCTCAGCCATGACAATTGAAACTAATATTCAGAAGCAAAACTCGAAAGTAAGCAGACCTATTTAGTTGGGTCGTTACAAATTTAAAAATAACTTTACACCACGTAACATCCATTCCACGGAAAAATGACTGAAACTAATTATAACTAAGATGTATCACGATGGATCGTCGGTCCATTCTAGATCACCAAAAATTCTCCGAAAAGAATGTTGGATGATCGAAACGGGAACTGCGTCATCGTAGTTGTTACTTTGACATCCATTTCTCAAAGATTAATCGATCGGTTAAAGAGGTCAAATTGGTCAAAGGAAGAAACCAATGTAATAAAGTAACGCGAGGAAAGAAGAAAGAAAAATTAGTGCGAAAGATAGCCTGAAGATTGATGTTTGACAAACGGTGCCAAATAGCAGGTTTCACCAACGGGAGGTGACTGCGTACGAGATCCGCCCGCCTATGAGTCACTCAAAATTACGCATAAATCTCGACGTTCGAGCTGTTAGTAGGAACGTCGAGTTCCGACTCTACTTGCTCACGAGCCTGCGTAAACAGAGATAGATATCTCGTAGTTGAAGCTGTGAAACATTTATCTCGCATACGGCGCTTACATGGATCTTTACATACTTAAAACAAAGCGTACACCGCGCTACATCTATTTTCTACACAGCGCTCGCATGAATCTTTACAAACTTGAAGCAAAACATACATCGCTCGACGTGTATCTCATACAACGTTTACGCGAATCTTTAGAAAACTGAAAAAAAGCATACACCGTGGAACATCTATCTGCCACGACCGTTAAATCGATCTATACAAACATTGTAGAGAAATTCACAACCCTAACAGCAGCGTTCGTTCTTATCAACGATACATTTGACTAACTTGGAACTAGGGAAAAGAAAAGAAGCTACTGTCGCTTTAGTCATAATTTTATGCGAGTCGTTATATTACAACCATTAACGAAATTCGAAGATATAACTCGATTCTCTGCGACAAGAAAGTGTAAACTGAAGTCCAATTCGAACTAAACTCTGGCACGACTTTGCTAAACTTCCCTTAAAAGTGCGAAGTCAGGAGCGACCTAACGGAGAATAAAACAAGCCAACTGTAAACAAGTGTGGCTCCCGATGGCAGGGACCAGTGAACAGGATTACGAAGACATGTTCCAACTGAACTAGTGGAATCCACTGGGAGGAACCCATTGAACAGGATTACGAAGGACATCAAATTACAGATTCTAACCTTCTCCGAGTACCGAAGTAGCGATCGGGCAGAACAGCAGATCCTCGAGCTGATTTCGCGAGCGTCATCGGCGCGATGACAACAGGCGCGAGTCGACGCAAACACCGAGCGTTCATCGAGCAGAGTCTTCGCGAAAAAAGGAGAGTAAAGAATATTATCAAAGTATAGCGTGGAAATTAGTATTATTTATTCGTAGGATATGTATCTTTTATACGCATTATTATGTCGTAATAATGAGTGTAGTATCGTGGATGAAAGGCCTAAGAGATATCGGGTGACCCATAAACAATGTCGCGAGAGAGCCAAGGCGCCGTCAGGCCTATCACCGTGTCGTCGGTCCTTCAATTGAATAGTTTCGTAGAAAAGGCCTACGTGAACCTGGCCACGAGCGGTCGCGGAACACGTGCGTGGTGGGCCTAAGAAAAGACAAAGGGATGCTAGAACAGGCAGAGTCAGTGGAGAAGCCACAGGGTGTGAATGGAGAAATCAGAGAGTGCGAGTTGCGTTGTCGATATAGTGTTGCTAGTGTTGTCGAGAGAGTGTGGTCCGCGTGAGAGAGAGAGCGTTATCCGTGGTAACGAGAGTTGCAAATTAACTATTGAGTTGTCTAAATTATAGTACGTATTTAGTTTATAGTATTGTATTGTATTTAGTATTGTATTTAGTTTACGTTAAACAACCATCGTTTCCTGTTTAATCGACATCTGTACAATCCATTCATTGTAAATTAATCATAATAGTTTAGGATTTTCTGATTCGTTGAACGGAGTGGGGTACGGCATTAGATGCCAGTTTATTGCACTAGAATCGACAAAAGGAATTTACATATGTAAGATCGTTATCGCGTGGTAATTCAGAGGGTCGATTCTGAAGCCTGAAAATCGAGTTTATTGTGAAAATACTTAAATAAAATACAGGAGTAAATAACAATTAATAATTAACAACAATTAATAACAGTAATAATTAAATAAATAACAAGTTTTGTGCAGTGTCTACCTGAAAATCGACAATCGATTTTCAACGTCCTGAGCTACCGATCTTTCTTCGTCGATCTTCAATGTTTTAAACAATTATTCTTTTAACTATGGTCTTGTCTATCTCCGATGTTGCTCTCTGTCCGCCCGTTTGGGAAATGAGCGTCTCTCAAAATGGCTGTCCGTAAAACAAAGGTCAGTCTGTCCGTGAAACAAAGAAGGTCCCTATCGCCCTTGAGCTCTCTAGGAAGTTTACACATATATAATATTTCAATTATTTAAAATTGAATGTAGGAGCTTTTCATATTGTATAATGTTGTATAAATCGATGACAATTGCGATGATTAAGCTACCGCGAAACACTGCTGGAAAGTAGCCGATCTAGTGGATGATGCGGTTGAAATTTTTGGACGTCGATATTTGATTTAAATATATGTTTGCGATCCACGTAGTCGTAGTATCTGTGTAGTACCAACGAAATAGGGTTAAGGGATTAGATGAAAGCAAATTCTACATTGTGCCCTTGGAACGAAGATAGGTATTATCTTGTGACATCAAGCTCTAAATTAAGGGATGGGAAGCATAATGATTCAACCATGTTTACCCGGATAGCTAACGAGGAAGAGACGCTGCGTTTAATGTTGTAATTAACATCTAATATGATACATTAGTGTCTGTGATATCGAGCTTCTGCATTTTCGTAATACTATTACGTCGTTTCGATCATCGACGATTATAAGGAAAGCAATAAAACATAGGGTAGAATTAAAATTGTAATTGGAAATTAAACGCAGAACACAATAGAATAAGATTTCTTATCGAACGAATATAATTCTCAATCAATTCCGAATAATCGTTTCGATGGAAATGATTCCCGGTTCAACGAATAACAACGTACCACGTGTATATTATCGTGAAATTTTCATTTTAAATTACGAATCGTATCTTTTAATAAACATGTTAATCGATGCTTTATCGTAATATTCAAACACAATCGATTAATAATTCTCTCTCGTTTACCAATGTTTTTACTATCATCTTGGTGATTAACGCATAAACCTCAATCAACAGGCAAATGTTCGGATTTCGACTTGCAGTGCAGATAATGGAAATGTAATTCACTTTTCCACCTTTTGTTTATTCTCCTTTAAGCCGTGCGAGGCAATACACGGGAATTATGCGGGAAACTTGGCCGAAATTCTCTGTATAATCCTCCGGTGCTTTGTAACCGATAAATGTCGTCGAAAATGCAAAGTTGCTTCGGCGGAGCACGCCGCAATTTCCGGCGGACGCGAAAATTGGGATTCAGAAACTGGAAGGGCTGAAACGTCTTTATCATAGCGGCGAAGTTTACGTGACTTATCTCGTTGTCTCGGCATAGTTTCGATGCAGGTCGCCTCGATCCGGCCATCATCGTCGCTCGAAAAGAGAGTCATTGAAGCTAAAGAGATACGATATCTGCGAGAAAATTACGAAACCACCTGACTTACTTTTACTTTTTATCGTGGATATAATAGGATGACGATCGTGGATTTATTCCGTGAAAGCACCGCTCCAATATGGGTACTTGCTCCCCTTTGACAGCATTGTACGATTTAATCGTTCTGTTTTCCAAATCCCTATTTTAATATTAATTTCTTTTCTTCGCTCTCTTTCGTTGGGTTTTCTTGTTGTCAGAATTTTTCTTTCGCTATTCACTCGTCCTCTTCAATCTCTCTCGTTTAATTCTCCTGTTTTCAGAATGTTTACTTCAATTCGCGAACATCAATCCTTTCTCTTTGATTTCTCTCGTTTAATCGCATACTCTGGCGAATGAATCTTGTGATACGTTTTAATACTAAACTGTTCGATCTGTCTCATTTCGTTCCTTTCTCTGTGAATTTTTCTTACGACAACAGCAACTCCTTTTCTCACATTTCTCTCTATAATTCTTTTCTTTAGTGAATTTTCCATTTAATGTTCTTTCCCGTTTCTTCGATTTATTTATTCGATTCTGTTCTCGAACGAATGTTTCTTTTAATAGTCAAAGTTAAATTCACGAATATCGACGTTCCCAGCGAAGTTATCACAACGTATCTCGGAGCAAGAAATTCGAGGAATTTGTTAATTCGATTAGCACGTGGACACGTGTCAAAATAATCGAACGAATCTCGATACTGGCGCGAAACTGACGATTGCCCTATGCTTGTCGATATCTACGTGTAATTTGAAATTAGTACGCGTCTAGTTAATGGAATTTCAATCGGATGTATCTCTTCCAGCAGATTTATTTCTCCGATAGAATTTAAGCCTTAAAAGTGTTTAATAGCGTTTCAATTAAATCTCCTTGCCATTAATTTGTGTTGATATGATATTCTGATACGATATCATATGACAATTGATATGAAAAAAAATACAAATTCCGACTATATCGTTTTTTTTCATTTATACATATTTTGTAATACCGTATCTGCTTATATTCGATTTTTAATTACCTCAACACACGTGATGTGTACTAAAAGTGATGGTATTACTGTTCGCTGTATAAGTCAAACTAGCCTTGGCAAACAAACGAGTGAATTACTATGATCTCTAAACTTTGGTAAAATATTCACATCATATACACTGGCGGATAAGAGAAAGTCTAAGATCGATGATTATATTAGGTTCCGCGGAAAGTGTCTTTCTTTCGTAAACATGTTTTTTACAACAACGCACCTTCGTACAAACGTGAAACGAAATTTGTGAAATGTCATGCTGTTTATCTCAACAGAACAAAATGGATCGTACGTTGTTCGACAAAATAATATAAAACAAAAAACCTTGTGCGTCTATTATTTCCTCTTCGTAAGACGAAAGGAACTTTTCGGACAACCTAATATTAGGAAGATCGTATTTGTTCATTGTTCTTATTCGTAAAATTATGATGTCTTCTTATACTTTTAATTTTATCAACTTTCTTTTCCCCGCTACTGTGTTTCAACCGATTTAGATAAATAACGAACGAAGAGTGATATCTTCGATAGAATAACGAACTATTCGATCTACGTTATTAATTAGATAATCGCGGAATAGGATCGATGATTCTTCGGGGACGGGATTTGAACGTTAGTTTCGAAACATTCAACCAATATGGCATCAATTTCGAATCTCGTTATTGTATGCACTTTCCAAGCATCGATCTAGTCTTTGATCTAATTTATAATGCATTTGCCATGGCTAATAAACTCTGAAATCCAAATATTAATATATGTATATATCTAGATAAAATGTATATCCGATACGAAGTTGATAATCGACTTCATGAAACCTGTATGTTAGATTATTTATGATTTAATTTCTTTGGCTACGAACTATACGATCCATAAACTGGCGTGACGTCATTCAATTAACGATGATAACTAGACGGCAGATTTTTGTGGGAATTTAGATTCTTGTGTATGTGACTAAAGCAATAGAACCTAAATAAATTTTTTTGTTATCCTCTAATTATGATAACTAATACTTTACTTTGGATAGTATGCATTTCTATGCATTTTGTCAATATTTCAATTTTTCATAAATGCATAAACATCCGCAGTCTTTCGATATAGTCGGAATAACGCCAATACACGCAAAAATACACTACCACGCTAATTTTATACTGTAATTTTATATTGTTGGTTTTATTTTTCATTTCATAGCAATGTAACTATTCACGTGGTTCGAGATTTCGTTAATTAATGTTATTTATTATCTCATAACAGTAACGTTAACTATCAGTGATCGCTTTTGGCAATATCAACCGTGTTAAACACTACGCCTGTCCAAACGAATTGTCCAATGAAACTTGAATATTGGTTAAGACGCTAATTAAAAACGTCAGCGGAAAGTTACGTGTAAATATTAGACGAAACAAGATAATTAAGTACATTGGTGTGGTCGTGCGATTCCTCGTATCGCTGTTAATTAATCTCGGTAAATAGAAGCAATCAGTGATGGTCGATTTTCACAATCGCAGTGTCCGTTCATTTAACGTCGAAACGGCGGTCGCGTCGTATGGACGTTCCGCGAAACGGAATCGATTCCAGCGAAATCAGCGTCGCTCATAAAATTAGTCGGGAACTTCTCATTAAACTCATCGCTCGTTTTCATCGAAGAAAATCTCGTTTTTACGTCCGGCACAGTATCCCAGACTCTAATTAAATCCTCGTCGACGAAAGGGGAAAGAGTGAAGAAAAAAAAAAAAAAGAAAAATGAGGAGAAAGGAAACCGCTCGTCCGATTCGCGAACGTCGCGGTTCTCGTTCGTTTCCACGCGAAAAATGAACTTTTCCAGTACGATAACCGGCGTGATACAGCGAGGTCTCGAATTAAAACCATCAATTAATAGTATCGATCGACGAAAGGGATATTCGAACCTCTGTGCGTTATTTTATATTCTATCTTTTTTCGAATTCGTTATTTTTAAAGATACATGGAAGTAAAATATAAGAAGATACTGATACGATATCATAATTAGACTGCGGATTAGTTCAGATGCTCGTGCATTTATTGGAAAACTTCAAGATTTGCAAAACTTCAACAAACGCACGAAATTCATACGATATGCAAAATTACATAGAACGTTCAAAGTATAGTAATTATTATAATATTTAGTGGATGAGGCGGATCAAACTGTATTTCTTTAGATGCGTTCGTGAGAGCTTTAATTTGCACAAACGTCCGCGGTATAATCATATTAGGTTGTCCGAAAAGTGTCTTTCTTTCGCGAACATGTGTTTTAAGTGCACCTTCATAGAAACGTGAAACCAAGTCTGTGAAACTCAACAAAATAGATCGTACGTAATTCGAGAAAATAATATAAAACAAAAAGCCTTGTGCGTCTATTATTTCCTCATAGAAGGAAAGAAACCTAATATACGTTATCCAATAGGGTGACTGGCTATCGAACGTTTTTAGCAAATTATGCATGTTAGCTTACTGACTCCCTCGTATCACATACTTTTACATTGAAGAATTTACTTAGAAGAATCACTATTTTCGATGACTTATTTTTAGCATAGCTTTCTGTTGAGAATTTTGGATCTTTGAAGCCGAAATAATGTTATGGGAACACAAAATTTACACTTTTAATTAATGTTTAAATAGTTATACGTTTATTTAATGGACGATCTCTATTATATTTATCGATACATATCTGCACGCGTCTCAGCACTTTCTTCTATAGCCGACTGTTAACCGACGACTCTTCCAGATGCTTCTAACGGCTGGACAGTTTACATCCATCTGTTTTTGAGACGCCGCGCACACACATCCTCCCACACTCGCATACAATTATTCTTACTGCGCGTTTAACCCAGTCCAGCACAGAAAATTATACATATCTCAACACTTTCATCAAATATATTCTTTAATCGTCGTGATCCGCTTCAAGTATCATTTTTCGATCGGTAGAATAAATCACGGTGTTCCTTTCTGCGCCATTCATGAAAAATTACATATTTCGAAATGTCTGTTTCCCTCGTGCTCCTTCGCCTTCATAATTCGCGATAGTTTATCTTCAACATTCCAACCTGCGTCTCATACATGTTTAACACTGACGAACGCAAACATGTTCAATAATGTGAATGTCCTAAATACAGTATTAATTTAGACTTAGTAATATGTACTATTAGTACTATAAGCACTAATACGCAAATATTATATAATTAATATTACATAATATACATAGATACTGTACAGGTAATATTCCGTAACAATTAAGCGTTACCGCGCAATATATTTCAATGTATTGGTCCCACGGCAATATACATAGAATATTTATCTTTTCTATGAGATCTCTCCAATGGCAGTCACAATATACGCCACGTGTTCGTTACAGACATTGAAAATTGTTCTTACGAGCCAATTAAACGTGGACAGTTTTGGTAGGAAGTCCGATGATTCTCTCCGCGTCTCACGCTGACTCACGACGTTATGGTCCGCTCAAGGACCATAGTATCCGCCATTCAATCAGACATCACAGCTGATTAGCATTGAAATTCCAAGCCGACGACAGGCTATACTCGATAACGGTATGCACGCGGCCGCGTGTCAGTGTCGATACGCGAAGGGATGGCGAGTCGGACACAGATCAGACAGAGATGCACGAATAGGATGCACGTTGTGGAAAGAGGAAGGCACAGAGACGTCGGTCATAGAATAGAGAGAGAGAGAGACAGATAGAGAGAGAGACGGAGGATTGTCGGATCGTGAGTGCGGCCGAGGATTCCATTGCCTGATTGATATGTGTCAGGCTTGCCGCATGCACCATTGCCTCGCGGCCAATACCCCTCTGGATTGTGCATCACGCGTTATAGTTCCATCGTCGGTTCGCGAATCGTATTAAACTCGTCGCGAGCGGATTCGCGTGCGACCAGCCGCGGAGAGGCCGGCTCAAATAAAACACGGAGAAATCGTACCAATTCTGCGATCCTCTGTTCTGTTGCCTTTATGACGCGCGTGTTTTATGCGCCTGTTATACGAGATTCGACCAATGGTCGAATGGTTTCGGATTTGTACATTCTGGCCTTGGCAGGTTTGGTAGCGAGGTTTGCGAAACGTTCAGCGAGTAGAGTGAGTAATTGCAGGTTTCGGCGGGATAGCGATATGGTTTTTGAATTTTTGTAGATTTTTTGATCTTACGGGTAACGAGGTTGCGAAACGTCTGGTGGATCGAATAATCAGAGGGTTTGCTGGAACAGCGATACGGTTTCGAATTTCTAGATTCTGGTTTTCAGCATATCGAGGTTGCGATGGATGGAATGATTGGAGGGTTTGCTGCAGCACCGATATGTATTGAAATAGCGATTTTGAATTTGTAGATTTTGGTCCTGCGAGTAACGAGGTTTGTGGGACGTTCGACGAATCGAGCGATCGAAGGGTTTGCAGGAAGAGCGACGTGCTTCCGAATTTGTAAATTCCGGCCTTGGGAATATCAAAGTTGCGAAACGTTTGCTGGGTAGAATAATTGAAAGGTTTGGTGGACGAGTGGTGTGGTTTTGTATTTGTAGATTCTGGTCTTGGGAATACCGAGGTCGTGAAATACTTGCTGAGTAGAATAATTGAATGGTTTGGTAAAAGAATGGTATCGATACAGCTTCTTCAGGAATAAAACAGTTTTAGGATATGGTCGTGTAATAAATACAGTAGCTATAGAAGGCATTTGTATACCATCGTATTTATCATAGCATTTACAAATACGTGGATGCTGTTGATGAACTAATTAGGTTCAAACGTATTAAGTTTTGTATATATTGAGATATGTATAATTTTGTGTGCTGGACTAGGATGAATGTAAACTGTTCAGTCGGTTAACAGTCGGGTATGGAAGAAAGTACTGAGACGCGTGCAAGTGCGTATCGATGAATATCTTAGAAATCGCTCGTCAACTAAATATATAATTATTCTAATATTAATTCCAGGTGTAAATTTAGTGTTCCCATACCATTATTTCGGCTATTAAGATCCACAATTCTCAACAGTATAATTTGCCAATACTTTCGCGTGACTACAAATATTTTGTGCTATGAAAATGAAATGTACGTGGAAGCTGACGAAAAGATTCGTCATTGTGTAAGATTTCTTATGTAGAGGATTCTTTCTTTGTAAACTCTTCTATCTCAGACCTTCTGATCTGAGAGATATGTAAGAATACTTGTTCATTTCACAATACAATTATCAAAAATTCCTCTTAAGAGTGAAGTTTGGCTATTCTATGTATGAAACGTTTGAGGAACGATTGTTTAAGCATGCTATTCCTGTGGGAGATTCGTATGAGATGATAGAGATAGAGAATATTTCTATTATTTCAAGTGTAGCTTGTATAGTTTAACGTGGAATATGTTACTAAAGAAACTGAATCCCTTTTAACCCACTGTACGTGTCCCTGTTAAAGTTAAAGTAGGACTTCTGTTATGTAACTCTCCTATTCGGACACATTGTTATGTGAATAAGCTGCTATGTTGTATTCCATAAAAGTTTAATATTAAAATTGCTAGATAACTCAAAGCGTAATAAGACGAATAGCAATCTTAAAAAAAGAAAAATAAAATAGATACAGACATGTAAATCGTCAGACATTCAATTCTTCAATTCGAAATCGCTTTTAATTTTATGCCAAGCAAAAGTAGTCGGTAGTGTAAAATATTTATGAATTTATCATAATCGTAGTTTCATATGAATTTGAATGACCAACGATGAGATTAAACTTTATAAGCCTAAGACGGTAACGATGTTCGTGATTACAATATTATGGTATTTGGTATGTAGGTATGGAAGCGAGATGGTTTAATACACTTACTGGTGCACCAGCTATGGAATACAACATTCACCGCGCGTCCATAATCCTGGTCGAGTGTTGGCTGTCCTCAAATTGAAATTTCAATACTAATCAGTTGTGGTGGTTGATAGGCCGAATGATATGGTCGTTTTCAGATTATTGATCATGTGGTCGCGTCTATACTGCGGTAATGTAAAATTTCATCACATGTAATTGCATGTCTCGATAAGAATTTTTTTAAAGCGTTCCTTCTGATAGAATATCTTCGAATGATAGAATTCTTCAGATTATTATCCTTCAAATGATACATCACGTAACAAAATCATGTAACGAAAAAGAACACACGCAATCGTTGGAAAATATCTAGTCCTTGTTCATCAGTTTATAATCTTGATTCCAATTCTTTATACAGATGAATTTAATCTGTTCCAATTAGTTACTAGACCTGCGATGTTTACGTAAATTCATATTTTTATGAACATATTTCCCGATCTCCTGCAAATGCGTACAAATCTCCAGTCTACAAATTATCCTTCCATAAAGCAAAGTCATTTTCAAACACGTTTATATCGTTTTATAATGCCATCTTCGTAACAAATACACCGTAATCACATTGGTCGTAATGTTCCTCATAGCTACAACGTAGATATTCGAGCAAATTCGTATTGTTGCGAACGTAATCGAAAAGATGAGAGCTAAATAGAAAATTCCTACCTACTAGATATTACACAAAGTACTATACTCTACGTACCTGGTATATTTTCTCTTCATCTTTACACTTTCTCCCACGTACAAATACATAAAAATCCACGACCCAATTACAACGATCATACGACGGATAAACGACAATTAATCGAAAACAGTTTATCGAAAGATTCAAAGTTATAGTCGGAGATGCCCGCCATGCCGAAAACTGAGGCAGCTAAAAAACTCTACTATTAATACTATACAACGTATGGCTTTTGGCCACAATCTCATGATCGCTAGCCAATCTGAATCACTCGAAATTCTTGGAAAATTCTATTCTATTATTTAGTCAACTGCTTTGGCCAATTTCGGTCTCGCCGCATTTACTCGAAAACGATATTATTGCACCTTGGCGAAATCTGCTTTGTCAGAT
Organism: Bombus pyrosoma; assembly: GCF_014825855.1. NCBI lineage: Eukaryota > Metazoa > Arthropoda > Insecta > Hymenoptera > Apidae > Bombus > Bombus pyrosoma. Next base: position 6,416,650 of record NC_057784.1, read on the forward strand.
CGATCGCTGACGCACCTTAGCCAGGTCAGTAATCTATCTCAGCGATTGCGATGGTCGATCCGTTGCTGCAGAACCGTCCTCGAGCTGGAATTTCAGTGGTGATCAATTACCGCGGCCCGTTACCTAATTGCCAATCCCTGAGAGTGGCTTTTAGCCTACTAACGTAACATTTCCTTTGACAAACGAGTATTTATCTCGCTGGTCAGAGGCGATTAAAGGATAACGGTGGTGTTCCCGATGAATTTTATTTATCGTCGCGAGACCAGCTTCGCCATATTCAGCTTCCCTTTCCAGTCGTAACACGTTCATTCCACGAATTCAACTCTTAAGTGGCTTCCTTCAGGACAAAGCTGATGTTCCTTCGAATAGTTGCGAGTTAATAAAATTTTAATTATAATTTAGCCGAGCGTCTTTGAACTTGCACGAACAATTGAATATTTTCTTGTCTCCCTTTCGATTTATTATCATTCGCGCTATTAATGGTTAAGGTTCGTTTACTTATGTTTGCCAAATCAGTGGAAATGATAGGCATCAAGGGTTTAATTCCTTAGATTACTTTATCCATCAACAATTGTAATAAATATTGTACTTTGCATGTTTTGCATATTTCGGTATGTTATATACATTTTAATGAATGAAACTCCGCAGTCTAATCGCATTGAGAAACAATTCCTGTCTTCGCCAAAAAGGATAGATTATATTTACTGGAAGAAAGGAAAATGTGTGACAAGTAGAATCAGTGTGAGAGAATATGCGATCGTGCGAAAGCTGTAACAACGACCTGTTCGAGTTTAACCGTTTAATGCTGCATACTTCGAACCAGATTTTCGCGTATTGTATCTGTAAAAAGAATGAAAAGTTTTATATTGCTCTTGTAGCTACAAGACGTACTGTGATTTTTCATTACCTGAACAACCATCGTTGAAAATATAATAATATAACGATGACAATAATTTATTTGCACTTTAGGCCCATAGTCTATTCGAAAGAAATTGTTGCATCCTTATTCCTATTCTCTAGTTACATCGATCTCTTTGTCGCTATATTATTTTGCTATTTTATTCAACGTCGAAAATATTCAATGAAATTTCTTCGAAGAAGAATTTTCCGCTTGCTGTAGTAGCGATGTTCGCTCTTACAAAAGATACATTTTTTAAGTATCATGCTCTCAGATAGTGTCACCTGTGTTCTCGCAACATTATGTGTCATGGCAGGAAATTTAGGTTACAAGGAGCTAAGTAACATTTATTATTAAGCGACGTTTCGTCTTGCCGCATCTATGGCCATCGTATTTCTCGTCTTGAACGCGAACCAAAGTGGAAGTGTCCAAGTAGTTTAGGGGAATGAGCTAAGCTGAACTTCGTTTAAATATTCAAAGCAAGTCGAATATCATGAATTTCGAAATAGTTTGATTATTCAGAGGCACTCGAAAAGAGTCTAATCTTTTCGAATAACTTTGCATTCAAGTTGCTACGATCGTAACAATGATCGAAATTCATTACGAATGTTTGTAAAAAGAATAAACTTGTCGTATATCGAATTACCATTTTAATTTCTTTATTTCTATTTCTATTTATCATTCCCTTAGGGTTTCACAGTTTCTACACGGAAAAATGGCTTTATTCCCATTTTCAAGCTTTTCTATCAATTGTTTTTTTAATATTTCTATAAAATTCTACATTCAATTTTTCACCAAGATCACACCGTAGCAATAAATTATTAACTCGCTGCAAATGTCCAAGCAACTCGAAATGATTCGAGTGAGTCGTCGGAATCGAACCAACTTGGACGATTACAACGAGACAATTCAATGTTTTCGAAATGCCGAAATTGAATTTCAAGTACAACGACGTGTAATTTACGAATACGATCGAATACACTTGAAAAGACGATTTTTACGCGGCTTGAGTTCCAAATGCTTGAATATTCCAAGTACTTGCGTAGATACTAAGCCAAGGACCTTCCCGTGGCATGATACCATCAAATCCTGATGGGCCACATTCTTGTCTGGTGTGTAGATACCCGAGAGAGAAACACTTGGCTCCGATATCTCTATTGGACTGGTTTCTGCGTGCACTTCAAAGTGAATAAATTGCGCAACCGTGATCTCGATACCGGTGGATCTTGTTAAGTCGTATAATTACGACGGATGAATTCAATATGATCGAGCGAAACGGATGCTTCGTCTCGATTTCCAACTCATCAACGATACGGCAAAAGTACGTTCTTCCTATTCATATACGAAGATTATCTTGCCTCGTTTATATGTGAAGTGTTTAATCTTGCAACTATCATGGAAAGAGTGTTTATATAAGTAAAGAGTATGGATTATATGAAGGAATATTTATTGGTAAAGGAAAGAGGACTGGAGTGAGGAATATCAAATTAAGAAATATTTCTTGACTAAAGAATTGGTCGAATGGAAAATATGGATTGTATGAATAGTACGGAAGAATTGAATATCCGTTGAAGAATATTAATGTATATTGAATCAACAAAATAATGTACTTACATTGTATGCTAACTACTATTCTTGGATTAAAATTCCAGTCTACAATAATTTTAAACAGCCGAGAAAACTGAAGTTCTTGCAGCTATCATGGAAAGAGTGATTATATGAGCGAAGAGATTGGATTATATGAAGAAATATTTATTGGTAAAGGAAAGAGGACTGGAGTGAGGAATATCAAATTAAGAAATATTTCTTGACTAAAGAATTGGTCGAATGGAAAGTATGGATTGTATGAATAGTACGGAAGAATTAAATATCCGTTGAAGAATATTAATGTATATTGAATCAACAAAATAATGTACTTACATT